>NC_053154.1:312634387-312858031 GCF_016835505.1 Polypterus senegalus
TTGGGAGTGTGTTACAGACCACCCAACGCAGACAATAACTTCAATGCACATCTCTTTAGTAATATTAAAAGGAAAGTTTACAGGTTGATATTACAGTCATGAGAGATTTCAACTACCTAAAAATTAAATGAGATAACATTTCAAATGGAAGAGTAGAAGAGCAGGAGTTTTTAGACGTAATAAGGGACCGTTTTTAACACCATATATTAAAGCACAAAGACAGGGAGACACCTGTCTGGATTTAGTATTTTGTTATAATCTGGACAGAATTGAGGATGTACGGTATAGGAGAATATGAGGGCAACCATTAAGAAGAACATTATAAAAGATTAAAGATAGAGAAGAATATAGCAGATAAGGCAAAAGACGATTGACAGAGATTCTTTTAGTATTTTAGCACTTAACGAACAGCTAAGGAGGAGGTAAAATGATTCAGGAGTAGTATAAACTGACACCAATATCAATCAATAACTTCACAGGTGTACAGCACACACCCTTAGATTTCCAGTACTCCCAAAATGAAGCCTAGTAATTGGAAATTGCACCCTCTACTCTGTACCTGCTGTGTTGTTTGATAGGCATCAGACATTGCGGCTGTCTTCCGAATGGAAGTAGTTGGCCACATTGGCTGTAGTCCGAGAGGAGTGGCCATTTTAGTTATGGTCTGAAAAGGGGCGGGCAGATTTGGAAATCATGGATGACCTTGGGCCTGTAAGGAAACAAGATAAGTTAGTTATGGGGCAGAGCAAGGCATCCTAGTCCTAGGTGAGTACAGCACCAGCCTGCGCAGAAATTACAGAGAGTATGAGTGACAGACATAGAGAGAGGATGTAGAAGAAGACTTTAAAGAGAATCTACTGTACTTCACTCCAAAGGAGACTGGCAGTTTTGGCAGCATTGACAGCCTCATGAGAAATGTATCAGGTTGTGGAGAAAATGTCACGCGAAAAAATGTGTTGGAGTGGATGAGTGGACAACATACCTACAGTGTGTACAAACCAGCACAGCAAAGTTCAAGTAAAACAGAACAGTTGTTTCATTGGTCGATGACCAGTGGAAAGCAGATTTGGTAGAGATGTCTTAATACTCAAAAATCAATGATGGATATAAATTAATCCTCACATATATAGATGTGCTCTCAAAATATGCTTGGACTGTGCCATTAAAGGCAAAAACAGGGTAAGAAGTTGCTCTGGGTTTAAGTTTGATTTTAAGACAAGGCAGAGTTCTTAAGAAACTACAGACAGACTACGGTAGAGAGTTTCATAACACTTTGGTGCAAAAAGTACCAAAACAGAACAACATTTTACATTTTGTCAAGAACAGTGAAGTATAAGCAAGTATAGTGGAACAATTGAATAGGACGTTAAAGTCCTGTGAGAAGAAAAAACATGACACAAAAAAAAAACAAACCTGCAAACAAGGTGCACCCCCAGCCTATAATAAAGTCTTTATGGTAGCACATGCTTTATATATTTGTATTTCACTAAATTATGCAAACCATTCAGGTTGACATTCATCTACTAGATGGTCATCCTCTACAACGAAGATCGTATTTTCTGCAGTAATGTGTTTTGTTGTTGCAGAATCCATGTTTTGCTTCCTTCAAGCATAAAGAATTGAGATAGGAGATAGGAAAGTGTCTCCATAGAGAGTTGCTGTTGTACACCTTAGCAGCATCAGACCGAGACCCAGGGGATAGAGAACATAAAAGGCAGAGAGACAATGGTGAGGTAAAGGAGCCAGTAAGAGCAGGAGACAGAGGAGAGAGAAGGCCAGTACAAGTGTAGTTGGGATATAGCAGAATGGATGGATGGGATGGTGTCCTGGCTGACTCCTTTATCAAATCTAATTTTCTTTTTACTGTCTTAGGGTCTGGCCATGCAAATTAATGTATGCTGTACTTTGTTATTAGGATTTACAAAAAGCCATATACTATACAAATATTAAATGATCAGGAAAGATTTTCTTTTCTTTAGAGCAAATAGCTAATTTAAATTCAAATAGTTTCCTGGAAATCACGCGTCTAAAGAAGAAGTGCAAGTTACACCTGTTGGCAGACCGGCTTTATAAAGTCGGAAGTGCATCAGCTGTGCAGAGCCTGAAACACCTTGAAGTGCTGGGAGTAACAATGGGGGGATTTAAGAGCAAGTAAGTATTTGATTTCTTTAACATCCAGAATTTCTGCTTATGTTACAAAGATGAGGATTGAATTAAATACAGTAATATTACTTATGATTTGACGATGTTCTATTTCTTATTTATTTGGGATGTCATTTGGAAGCAAACATTTTCTAGGCTGAATGAAATTTCTTTTTGAAATTAAGAGTTTCGCCTTTATTTAAGTTAACCGGAATCAGTACTTTTTATATGCTGTTGACTTGTGAGTCGGTGTCTTGTTCCCCAAAGACGAGGCTGAGGCTCAGTAACTTAGCTAAACCAGTTCTGTTTTTCCCGAAACATGAACAGCTAGGATGTTTATTGTAGCTCGATCTACCATTGTACTACACACAGTCGCAGAAAACAGGTAGGGTCAGGGTCAGGGTCAGGGCAGTGGCCAAGTTATAATGTTCACAGCAACACCCATCAGGCAACAGACACTTATTGCACATGGCAGCGGTCAGCTTGTAGTTGTTTCTGTGGTGCTGAGACGGACAAGCAGCCCTCAACAGATGCGGCAATCATGATTATGTGTGTCGTCCCATTGGTTAGTCTCAAAAGAGTGCAGAGGTCTCACAATTCATTCACATCTTTTTGATTTTTAAGTGATTTTTTTTTACACGTACAAGACTTTAAAGAGAATCTACTGTACTTCACTCCAAAGGAGACTGGCAGTTTTGGCAGCATTGACAGCCTCATGAGAAATGTATCAGGTTGTGGAGAAAATGTCAAGCGAAAAAATGTGTTGGAGTGGATGAGTGGACAACATACCTACAGTGTGTACAAACCAGCAGGGCAAAGTTCAAGAAAAACAGAACAATTGTTTCATTGGTCGATGACCAGTGGAAAGCAGATTTGGTAGAGATGTCTTAATACTCAAAAATCAATGATGAATATAAATTAATCCTCACATATATAGATGTGCTCTCAAAATATGCTTGGACTGTGCCATTAAAGGCAAAAACAGGGTAAGAAGTTGCTCTGGGTTTTAGTTTGATTTTAAGACAAGGCAGAGTTCTTAAGAAACTACAGACAGACTACGGTAGAGAGTTTCATAACACTTTGATGCAAAAAGTACCAAAACAGAACAATATTTTACATTTTTTCACGAACAGTGAAGTATAAGCAAGTATAGTGGAACAATTGAATAGGACGTTAAAGTCCTGTGAGAACAAAAAAAAAAAAACAAACAAACCTGCAAACAAGATGCACCCCCAGCATATAATAAAGTGTTTATGGTAGCACATGCTTTATATATTTGTATTTCACTAAATTATGCAAACCATTCAGGTTGACATTCATCTACTAGATGGTCATCCTCTACAATGAAGGTCGTACTTTCTGTATTTTCTGCAGTAATGTGTTTTTTTGTTGCAGAATCCATGTTTTGCTTTCTTCAGGCATAAAAAATGAAGATAGGAGATAGGAAAGTGTCTCCATGGAGAGCTGCTGTTGTACACCTTAGCAGCATCAGACCGAGACTCAGGGGATAGAGAACAGAAAACAATGGCAAGGTAAAGGAGCCAGTAAGAGCAGGAGACAGAGGAGAGAGAAGGCCAGTACAAGTGTACAGATGCTGCACTGTGGCGCTGGTGTTTGAACCGACAGAGACAGACGGACACAGAGAGAGAGTCACGGGGAGCCATCTCTCCTGAAGCCGATTCCTGGTGTGACCCCATAAAGGAATAATGCAGACCAGCTTAAGTGGATCCTTAAATTCTACATCAAAATACACTTCTGTATCAGTTTTTCATCCATCTATCTTATCTGGGGTCGGGTCGCGGGGGCAGCAGCTTAAGCAGAGAGGCCCAGACTTCCCTCTCACTGGCCACTTCTTCCAGCTCTTACGGGAGAATCCCAAGGCGTTCCCAGGCCAGCCGGGAGACATAGTCCCTCCAGCGTGTCCTGGGTCTTCCCCGGGGTCTCCTCCCGGTTGGACGTGCCCGGAACACCTCACCAGGGAGGCGTCCAGGAGGCATCCTGATCAGATGCCCGAGCCACCTCATCTGACTCCTCTGGATGCAGAAGAGCAGCGGCTCTACTCTGAGCCCCTCCCGGATGACTGAGCTTCTCACCCTATCTTTAAGGGAAAGCCCAGACACCCTGCGGAGGAAACTCATTTCAGCCGCTTCTATTCGCGATCTCGTTCTTTCGGTCACTACCCATAGCTCATCACCGTAGGTGAGGGTAGGAACGTAGATCGACTGGTAAATAGAGAGCTGGGCCTTACGGCTCAGCTCCTTTTTCACCACGACAGACCGATGCAAAGCCCCCATCACTGCGGATGCCGCACCGATCCGTCTCTCAATCTCACGGTCCATTCTTCTCTCACTCATAAACAAGACCCCGAGATACTTGAACTCCTTCACTTGGGGCAGGATCTCTCCCCCAACCCTGAGAGGGCACTCCACCCTTTTCCGGCTGAGGACCATGCTCTCGGATTTGGAGGTGCTGATTCTCATCCCAGCCGCTTCACACTCAGCTGCGAACCGATCCAGAGAGAGCTGAAGATCATGGCCTGATGAAGCAAACAGGACAACATCATCTGCAAAAAGTAGTGACATAATCCTGAGTCCACCAAACCAGAACCCTTCAACACCCTGGCTGCGCCTAGAAATTCTGTCCATAAAAGTTATGAACAGAATCGGTGACAAAGGGCAGCCCTGGCGTCCAACTCTCACTGGAAACGGGTTCGACTTACTGCCGGTAATGTGGACCAAGCTCTGACACCGGTTGTACATGGACCGAACAGCTCTTATCAGGGGGTCCGGTACCCCATACTCCCGGAGCACCCCCCACAGGATTCCCCACGAGGGACATGGTAAAACGCCTTTTCCAAGTCCACAAAACACATGTAGACTGGTTGGGCAAACTCCCATGCACCCTCCAGGATTTAGAGCTGGTCCACTGTTCCGCGACCAGGACAAAAACGACACTGTTCCTCCTGAATCCAAGGTTCGACTACCTGACGGACCCTCCTCTCCAGAACCACCAAATAGACTTTTCCAGGGAGGCTGAGGAGTGTGATCCCTCTGTAGTTGGAACACACCCTCCAGTCCCCCTTTTTAAAGAGGGGTACCAGCACCCCAGTCTGCCAATCCACAGGCACTGTCCCTGATGTCCATGCGATGTTGCAGAGACGTGTCAACCAAGACAGTCCTACAACATCCAGAGATTTTTGACCACCTCGGTGACCTCAGTCCCAGAGATGGGAGAGCCCACCTCAGAGTCCCCAGGCTCTGCTTCCTCATTGGAAGGCATGTTAGTGGGATTGAGGAGGTCTTCGAAGATCTCCTCCCACCGACCCACAACGTCCCAAGTCGAGGTCAGCAGCGCACCATCCCCACCATATACAGTGTTGACACTGCAGTGCTTCCCCCTCCTGAGACGCCGAACGGTGGACCAGAATCTCCTCGAAGCTGTCCAAAAGTCGTTCTCCATGGCCTCTCCAAACTCCTCCTGAGTTTTTGCCTCAGGAACCACCGATGCCACATTCCACTTGGTCTGCCGATACCTATCAGCTGCCTCCAGAGACCCACAGGACAAAAAGGTCCTATAGGACTCCTTCTTCAGCTTGACGGCATCCCTCACCGCCGGTGTCCACCAATGGGTTCGGGGATTGCCACCACTACAGGCATCGACCACCTTACGGCCACAGCTCCGGTCAGCTGCCTCAAAAACAGAGGCACGGAACATGACCCATTCGGACTCAATGTCCCCACCTCCCGGGGCGTGGTGAAGTTCGGCCGAAGGTGGGAGTTGAAGATACTTCTGACAGGGGACTCTGCCAGCCTTTCCCAGCAGACCCTCACAACACGTTTGGGCCTACCAGGCCTGACAAGCATCTTCCCCCACCATTGAAGCCAACTCACCACCAGGTGGTGATCAGTTGACAGCTCTGCCCCTCTCTTCACCCCAGTGTCCAAGACATATGGCCTCAAGTCCGACGACACGACCACAAAGTCGATCATCGACCTGAGGCCTAGGGTGTCCTGGTGCCAAGTGCACATATGAACACCCTTATGCTTGAACATGGTGCTCGTTATGGACAATCCGTGATGAGCACAGAAGTCCAATAACAAAACACCGCTCGGGTTCAGATCGGGGGGGCCATTTCTCCCAATCACGCCTTTTCAGGTCTTACTGTCATTGCCCACGTGAGCATTGAAGTCTCCCAGCAGAACGAGGGAGTCCCCAGAAGGTATGCCCTCTAGCACCCCCTCCAGAGACTCCAAAAAGGGTGGATACTCCAAATTGCTGTTTGGCGGAAACGCACAAACAACAGTCAGGACCCTTCCCCCCACACGAAGGTGGAGGGAGGCCACCCTCTCGTCCACCGGGGTAAACCCCAATGCACAGGCTCCAAGTCGGGGGGCAATAAGTATGCCCACACCTGCTCGGCGCCTCTCACCGGGGGCAACTTCAGAGTTGTAGAGAGTCCAGCCCCTTTCAAGGAGATTGGTTCCAGAGTCCAAGCTGTGCGTCGAGGTGAGTCCGACTATATCTAGCCAGAACCTCTCGACCTCGCGCACTAGCTCAGGCTCCTTCCCCTTCAGTGAGGTGACATTCCACGTCCCAAGAGCCAGTTTCTGTAGCCGAGGATCAGACCGCTAAGGTCCCCGCCTTCGGCCACCACCCAACTCACACTGCACCCAACCTCCTTGGCCCCTCCCATAGGTGGTGAGCCCATGGGAAGGAGGACCCACGTTACCTCTTCGGGCTGTGCCCGGCAGGCCATGGGTGCAGGCCCGGCCACCCGGCGCTCGCCATCGAGCCCCACCTCCAGGCCTGGCTCCAGAGGGGGGAAGGGAAAACTTTGTCCAGAGTTTTTGCTCTTCATTGGAGGTTTGTTGAACCGCTCTTTGTCTCATCCCTAACCAAGGACCAGTTTGCCTTGAGTGGCCCTACCAGGGGCATAAAGCCCCGGACAACATAGCTCCTAGGATCATTGGGACACGCAAACCCTCCACCACGATAAGGTGACGGCTCAAGGAGGGGAGTATCAGTTTTTCCTTTTGTCTATTTCAGAATTCAGTTTCAGCATGTGACTTGTGTGCCCCCACAAATAATGGTATGGTTATGAAAACTCTTAGCACTTCCGCAACATTAGATGCTGATTTTCTTTATATAAACCTGTTTTATTTTTGTGCTGCTGAAATACTCACCTTGATTATTTATTTCTCAACCATTAATCTTTTTTTTCATTTTTATAACTTTATGGTTACAACTTGATGATATGTTTTAGGAAAATATACTTAAGAACAGCTTTTCCTTTGGTACACTCTCATGAGGCAGTGAAGAGTTATAACTCACCTTATTACTTCAAGTCATTTTTCTTTCTTCATTTTGTATTTTTTAGAGATTGCAAACAAACTGTTTTCACATTTTGCTTTACTGAGACGTGGCTGGTGAAGAAACTCACAACAACAATAACAACAACATTTATTTCTAGAGCACATTTTCATACAAATGATGGAGCTCAAAGTGGTTTACATGATGACGAATGAAAAAAAAAAAGACAAAATATATCTATACTAATAAAAGGCAAAGCCCTCACTCACTCACTGACTCACTCACTGACTCATCACTAATTCTCCAACTTCCCGTGTGGGTAGAAGGCTGAAATTTGGCAGGTTGATTCCTTACAGCTTCCTTACAAAAGTTGGGCAGCTTTTATATCGAAATTCTACGCATAATGGTCATAACTGGTAGCAGTTTTTCTCCATTTACTGTAATGGAGATGAGCTTCAACGCCGTGGGGCGGAGTTTCGTGTGACATCATCACGCCTCCCACGTAATCACGCAGTACATAGAAAACCAGGAAGACCTCAAAAAAGCGCTCAAGAAAACATGCATTATATAATTGAGAAGGCAGCGAAACAATAAGAAGCGAGCGAGTGACATATACAACCATATTCATGAGTTCTGCTACTTCGGAAACAAAGCACGATGTAAACCTACACTTTAAATTAAGTTCATAGACAGGCTGCCACTGGCGTTTGTAATTTAGTGCCTGCCCATATAAGGCCGTCCGTCAGCGGCAATCCAATAGCAAACTGCCACGGGTAAATATTCACGGGTGAAGGACTGTGTTTATGGAGAGGAAGATGAGATGGTCAGGGTGGTGTTTGACACAAACTCAGCGAAACTGCGAGAGAAAGTTTTAAGTGCCAGGACTAAAGTAACATTAAATACAGCCATGGACATAGCACGAGATGGCACCAGCACAGCTGGGAAACCGTCGATGCAAGTACACCGAGTGGCTCACGTGAACTGATGCAGTGCACAGATAAAAGGCAACAGTTCCAAAGAGCGCTGAACAAAAACCGAATTACACAATTGAAAAGGCAGCAAAAAATATGAAGCGTCTGATAAGCATATTCATAAATGCAGCTACTGTGGAAACAAAGCACACGGTGGAAAAAGTCAATGTCCCGCTAAAGGAAGACAGTGTAAAAAACCCGTGCATGCAGTGTGTCAGGTCTCAGATAAAGAAGAAGACGAGCTGTTTATTGATGCAGTAAGAAACGAATCGATGAATGAAACCTGTCATCTTTACAACGATTGACAAACACGGAATGTAACTTGAACACAACACATCCTACAAATACGAACCTGATTGAAAGAAATAATGATAATCAAATCCTTGATGACAGCAACACTCAGTAACACTCACAAAACAAATACTGTATATTGACAGTCATATTACGTTATTTTTAAAATGTTCCCTTTTCTTTTTCTACCTTTTTTAAAACACTACTTCTCCGCTGCGATACGCGGGTATATATATATGTATATGTATATATATAACCCGATCTACATACTCGAATAATGGATACTTTATTCGCCATCAATGATTGTTTTGGTAAAGCCATACTCAGTGTATTCATTAGATGAGCGGTAAAAAGTAAGGCGAGGGAGGATGACTTATTGAGGCATGCAGGCTGTAGTGCTTGCGTCAACTCTATCTGAATTAGCGATCACATTTCAAAAAATATATCTTATCAAGTTCTATTTAGTCCATATGTGTCAAACTCAAGGGCGCGGGCCACATCCGGACCGGCGTGTAATTATATCCGACCCGAGATCATTTTATATACTGTATTATTGTTATTAAAGCCGGGTATATGAGGCGCTGGTAACACAATAAACTACAGATCCCATAATGCAGCGCTTCAGCTGCCTTGCCGAACACTTACCGCTTGCTAGAGTTATTGCGCACTGAGTTTGCACGGCGCTTTGGTGACTTTGAAGAACAAAAAAAGTCCGTCTACATGCGGCTCGAACCTTGTGCATGTTTGGTAGCACATATGTGTGTGTGTGTAAATATATATATATATATATATATATATATATATATATATATATATATATATATATATATATATATATATATATATATATATATGACAACAACACTCATCACTCACAACAGTGACAAAACAATTACATTGACAATCAGGTTACGTTATTTTCAAAATGTTTCCTTTTCTTTTCATTGCTTCCTTAACACACTACTTCTCCGCTGCGAAGCGTATTTTGCTAGTAAGAGATAAAATTAGGCAATTCTATTAAAGTAAGGTCCAATGACCAGGGAGGACAGAGAGAACAGCAAAGATAAAAAATCTGCATGGGTCCACAAGACCACCCAGCCCCCTCTAGGCATTCTACCTAACATAAATGACCTCAATCAGTCCTCATGGCATTCAGGGTTCACATGGAAGAACTTGATGATGACGGTCATGTGGACTTCATGTAGCCTTGTGAATTTCACCCATCTTTGCAGACTTCATTTTAATATAACTGGATGCTTCCCTGCACACATACATTTTAACTCCAATTAGATTTTTTGCTTCTGTCAAAATGACCTGTAAATGGAAGTAGGTGATGGGTTAAAAGCTGTCTGCATCTGCAGTTCTTCAGCTAATGTATTATTTTTGTTACGCAGAAACCGATCATTGAGCTACCATAGACATCTTTGTCTTACATACATGTTACCATTGAACTAAGCTATACTTTAGAAAACTGCCTTTCATGACACAAGTAATATGAAAATCAAAAATTCACCAGGGTTTTAAAATGGAGCACAGAGTCTTGCATTATGCATCATCACTGCAGCATCTTCCACGTTTCTCCACAGCAAAAGATGGTAAAAGCTGAAGGATTGGGATTCTTCTTTTATCTTTAAATATATATTAGAAGATTTTCTAGGTGTCAGACTAAATGACCTTGCCATTAACTTGGTGCTTATTATTATTATAAAATGCCCCTGGCATCTGCGTCACAAAGTAGATAGCAATAACCAGCTTCACGGCTCTGCATTTTTTACTTATGCTTTTAATCATAAATATTCTCCAAAATAGAAACAATAGCGTACTCCTTAGCATCAAGTATCAGTAAAAATAAAACATCAGGGTGAACTCAAAACACAACCCAATCCACCACCTCAGAGTTAGTCCTTACAGAGCACATGTGAGAATAAATTAATATGCATCATTGAATTTTGAGTAATAAGACATTTCTGCCAAATTTGGTTATCGAATGTGGAAACAATTGTTCTGTTTTTAATGCTTGACATTTTCTCCACGACCTGATACTTTTCTCCAGAGGCTGTTAATGCTGCGAAAACTGCCAGTCTCCTTGGGAGTGTTAAATCAATAATAAGAACAGCAATGGCTTGATGTTTAACTAACCACCACCCTCCAGTTAGGACCGAGTCAGGAAAGTGAATTTTATGACAGGGATGGTGTGTGAAATCAGTTTGGCAAGAGATTCTCTACAGGACTCTCTCTATCAACCCCACAGGAAAGCCACTAGCTAGCTGGCAAGAATCAGTACAACAAATGGTTTTGGGGGCAGGTGTGACTGTTATTGTGTGCCCCCATTGGTCTGAAATAGGATTATAGGATTGGTTTGAATCAAAGGCCATTCGATAGCACAATGCATTATTGGTGTAAGGATTTGGACAAAGAATGTATACATTTGCTTGCTTTACCACTCCCAATCTCTCTCTCACACCATCATGATGAAAGAGCATCTCACACACCATGAACTGAAAAGAAGACCACATTGAGATGCACAGCCAAGCAGCCATACTTAGACAGCCATTCGGCCTTTCCTGAAGAAAGCTAGAAATGATAACTAGAGACATTAGAAGTAACTAACAAGTCCGTGTGCCACCTGAAACTACACATCAGCATTTATCAGGCTTTTCACCTCCCTGCAGTCCTGTATTAAACTAAAAGAGATGAGAAAATAGATAGAACTCTTATGATTGTGATAAACGGCTGAACTTATATCATTTATGTGCTTAATTTCACAGGCAGGGATTGTCATCTGAAGATGTTTTACCTTTGGAAATGGCTGCCCTGGGTCGACCCTTCAAGGTGGGGATGCTCTATGACTGTCGCACTGACTCTCTCATTCCAGGTAAGAGCAAATGCAAGTTTTTATGTTAGGCTCTCTCAAAAAAAAAAAAAAAATGCAGTGGTATTTTAAGATCCAAGTTTGACGCAAATACCCAAATTAGAATTTTTTTTGTTTGTTTCATCTTGTTTTTTTCATCAGGTGTTACTCTATGGGACATGGAAAACCTCCAGAAAAACCTCAACATTAAACCTCAGAAGAACACGCAGGTCAATATCATCAAGTCAGACTCCTGGGATGAGAAAACTTCAGTCTTAAATATGACAGCATCACTTAAAGCGAGCTTCTTGTGTGGTTTGATTGAGGTTGGAGGGTCTGCCAAGTACCTTAATGACACCAAATCATCCAAACGACAGTCCAGGGTCACCCTGCACTACAGCACAACAACAAGAATGGAGCAGCTCAACATGAGCCACTTAGGGAGGCAGAACGTCGTCTGTCCAGAGGTGTTTGAGCAGAAATCGGCCACCCACGTTGTAACAGGTGTGTTGTATGGCGCTCAGGCTTTTTTTGTTTTTGATGAATGGGACTCTATCTATCTATCTAAAGAGGAAGAGAATCAAGATAACAAAGGAAAATTAGAAACATTAATTAAAAAATGTATTTCTGTAGTTGGAACAAGAGCTCTTGAAATGACCGATGATGACAAGAAAACTGCTGACCATCTTAACTTCACATTCTATGGTGATTTTCTCCTTGATCACAATCCTATAAGCTTTCAGGATTCCATGCAGATTTACACCAATTTGACAAAGCATATTGGCCAAGATGACAAGCTAGCTGTGCCTGTCCAGGTCTGGTTGCACCCGCTGAAACATCTCGACTCACAGGCTGCTCAGCTGGTACAAGAGGTCAGTGTGGCACTCGTGTCCAAATCTCAGGAGGTCCTGGAGGAATTAGACGAGCACATCATGAGGTGTAATGACATCATAGAGGATAGTGTGGTTAATAAGTTTCCTATAATTGAGAAAAATGCTGAGGAATTCAAATCATTGCTTTTTCATTATAAATGTATTTTTCAAAGAGACCTCGCAAGAGTCTTGCCAGCTATCAGAAGGGGTGATGCAAGTGAGGCAGATCTGGGAGACATTCTGAAAAAGAAAGAAGAGTCACCATTCAAGAAGTGTGTCATAAAAACAAGGCTGGAGAAAAGAGAAAAGGAAATCACTATACTCAGAAGTTTCTTTAATCAAATTAAAGAGATGAAACTTGATATTGTTATAAATGACCTGCATACATTCATTTCTGACAATAGCATAGAAAATATTGTCTGTTTGACGTTCACTTCACTCCATGTGTGTCGGTCATACACGTTGGAAATGGAACGCTATCTTCAAATCTCATCTAGGCAGTCTCCACATCATCTGTCAGAGCCAAGTGATGAGTTAATCATCCAGAATTTCAGACAGCATTCTGAGCGTTTCATTGAATTTGCTAAAGTTAACCAAAACAGCAAGACAACAAGATTTCTCATCCACTCCATGCATGATGTTGATTATCTTGGAGCATCAGTCTATTTGTATAAACGTGGGCGTCTCATCAACCACAACTTTCAGCTCCCATCTAAACCTGAGCCTCTTGTGGTCAACTTCCAAACAGAAGACAGCGTAATCCTAAACTTAAAACCACAAAAGTGTGACATTGAAGGGTACAGAGTGGAGTATAAGCGACTAGAAGATAAAGAATGGAAGACTATCAACACGACTAATAAAAGTGTAAAATTTACCATCACAAAGTTACATCCAGCTTCAACATATCAACTCAGACACAGAGCCATTTGTCAAGTTGGTGTGAGTCAGGCCAGCGACACGATTGAAGAGAAGACACTGCCTGTTAAAAGGCCTACAGGAAGACATGCTATAACAGACAAATGTAAGAAGATAAAAGGTGGAAAATTAAGACTTTATCTTTTGCCTTTGAAACTGAAGTTCATAAATACTGTGAAGAAGATTGAAACATTTCCCTTTGGAAACAGAACATCCATCAAACCTTCAAAATCAATTATGGTCCTTGGCGCAACAGGTTCTGGCAAATCCACCCTCATCAACGGAATGGTCAACTACATCTTAGGTGTCCAGTGGGGGGATGACTTCAGGTTCAAGTTAATACATGAAGAAACATCTAGAAGTCAAGCTGAAAGCCAAACATCTGCTGTCAGTGCCTATGAAATGAACTACCAGGATTGTTTCAAGGTCCCATACTCCTTCACTATAGTCGACACGCCAGGTTTTGGAGACACCAGAGGAATTGATCGGGACAAACAAATCATTGAGCAGATACGAGAATGTTTTTCATCTCCACAGGGGGTCCAGCACATTAATGCAGTGTGCTTTGTGGTTCAGGCCTCCCAAGCTCGACTGACGCATGCACAGAAGTATGTCTTTGACTCCATTTTGTCCATTTTCGGTAAAGACATAGCCAAGAACATCTTGATCCTGATCACATTTGCAGATGGTCAGCGTCCACCAGTTCTCGATGCAATAAAGGAGTCTAACATACCGTTCCCCAAAGATAACAAAGGAAACCCTCTTTTTTTCAAATTTAATAATTCGGCCCTCTTCGCTAATAATGACGAGACTGATAGCAGTGATTGTCTGATGTTTGACAAAATGTTTTGGGACATGGGTGCAAAGAGCATGGAGGGGTTTTTTGAATACTTAGAGAAGATGGATGATAAAAGTTTAGCACTAACTAAAGAGGTACTTAAAGAGCGCAGGTGCTTGGAGACTGCAGTGGAAGGATTGCAGCCACAAATCAAAGCTGCATTGATTAAACTTGAAGAAATGAGGCGCACCAGTTACATTTTAAAAAAGCATATTACTGACATAGAGAGCAACAAGGACTTTGAGTATGAAGTGGAGGAACCAGAGACAATAAGAGAGAGCATTGCAGGCACCGGCAAGTTCATCACTAACTGCCAGAAATGCAACTTCACCTGTCATTTTCCATGCTCACGTTCAGATGATAAAGATAAGATTGGATGTGCTGCTATGGAGTACGGGGTCTGCAAAGTTTGTCCCGGTAGATGTGTGTGGAGTGTTCACTCCAACCAACAGCACAGATTCATTTATCTGTCTAAGAAGGTCACAAAGACGTATGATGAGCTTAAGAAGAAATATGAAGAAGCGAAAGGGGAGAAGATGACAACTGAACAAGTGTTTGAGCGTCTTCAGCATGAATATGGTGATGTGAAAGAGGAGGTTCATAAACTCATTAAAAAGTCTTACGAAAGCATAAAACGACTTGAAGAAATCGCCCTCAGACCAAACCCGCTGTCCACTCCCGAGTACATTGAGCTCCTCATTCAGGCTGAAGAACAAGAAGCAAAGCCGGGATGGATGGAGCGAGTGAAGTCACTGCAGGAAGTGAGGGAAAAGGCGGTGATAATAGAAAAAGTCAGTAGAAATGAAAATCTCTTACCAAGTGAGCAGAAGGAGCACAGTGATCAAGAGGAGTGGATGGAAGACTGGGGAAACAATTCTAGTTGGTTTAGCACACCATATCAGGAAGTAGAAGGCAAAGCAAGTTTTGAAGCCAAAGGGCAGAAGAGAAAATCATCAGAGACATTGTGCCAGGTGAATATCAAAGTTACAAAGCAACACTTCTGAAGAAAAGAAGACACAGAAAATGAAATTGTCACAAGGAAATTTGCTATATATGGTTTAATTTCAGATACTGAATGAATATTTTTGGGACCTTAGTACCAGCACAACTGAAGACATCTGTTAGGGAATATGATTTTATTTTGAAGCAATCAAGAATGTTAAAATGTGTTTTATTTGTCTTTGTTTTTATTCTGAGTTGTTTGTTAAAAGTTTTTTTGGAAGATAAGTGCAGTATAGAACTGCAACTTTGACTATTTTTATTTTACTGTAATTTCTGATCTCTGTAAAAGTTACTTATCTAACCACAAAAAGAGGAAATGTTAGTAGAGACAGCAGACCACAACTTAAACCGGCAAAAATGAAAGTTACCACTGTTAAAGGGCAGCATGATGAAAGTGTAGGGCAAACCTGGCATTTCTCATTCACCTAGGCATTTTGTGGCACACAGGGCTTGTTAAGACAGCAGATTTAATTTAGAAATTCAGCCGTATTTCCCAACCTGCATTCTTTAGTTAATGACTGAACAGCAGCTCGTACCGACACTTTGGTCAGCTCTGTTGTACATCTGATAACAAACGTGTAAATCAGAGTTGAGTGGGAACCTCTGCAGAGACTCCTTTAGACAAATAGGCACCCAAAATGACATTTTAACTTTTGACTCGTAACTAGAAGCTGAATTTAACTCTTTCAGGGCTGATGTCGACTTTTGTTGAAAGGAGTTGACGATGGTTATCAACTGTAAACTGTGACAAAACCAACTGTTACGTTTTAGTTGGACTTTCGTTGCTGGAAGGAGAGTTAGCTTCATTGGTCTGACTGAGATTTCCTGCACTTGTGTGAGTAGTAAGGTGCAAACAAGAGCAAAAATGGCGCTGATATAATGGCGAGAGGGCAAAGAGAATGCGTAAAGCAAAATACTCCATGGACAAAGTTTTGCCTATTATCTCTGAACTGGACTTTGACTTGTCGGACTCCGATTTTGATACAAGTGATCAAAAATGAATGTGAGGTTCCAGCTTCAGCTGACTGGTTCCCTGCTAATCGTAGTGCTGAAGAGGTTCATGTAGCTGACACACCTATGGTAATGTTCACCAGGAGGACTGCCACTTAACAACGGCAAGAGGTAGAAACCAGATTGCAATGCACCTCGACCGTGACTGCTGCTACTGCTGCCCCAGCCATGCAAAGACAGCCTGGCAGCAAACCTGCCACATGTTCTTGGCAAACTGGCAGCCATAGCATGCAGCAACAGACATTTTATGTCGATTTCTGTGTGAAACCATTGCTTTTCAGAAACTATATTTTTGGACAAAAATATTCAGCCCTCAAAGAGTTAATGATGGACAAAATAAGGCACCTATAAGTTTAACTGGAAAGGGACCTTCATCCAATCACCAGAGTTTTCATTTTCCTTCAAACCTAGCTACATTAATCTCTTTTGTCTCTTTTTGGGGGAGCTAAAGACTCAAAATACACTCTTTATTGGAAACCTGAAAGCTGATGTGCTGCCCTTTTTGGGGTGAGAAGCTACCAGTTATCTGTGGAGAAAAAGATTGATGAACTTTCTTTGGCCTGGAAGCTACTATCCATAGAGTCTTGGAGGTGGACAACCTGAACGAGATCTAAGATCCACTCTGCCAAGCTCTGTGCCAGTGACTGAGCCCAGTCTGTGAAGACTGAGTAGCAGCAATAACTTCAAGAAGTGAACTTCAGCACCTACACTCTTCTGCCAGAGAGGACCTAAAAATGAGCTGAGAAAGGCAGCATCACACCACACCATAGACAAAGGAACACATAGCAAAGACAAACAGTGCACTACAATGCAAGAAGAGTCCTCCATATGAACTCAGAGCAACAACTCCTCACCGTTTAAATCTTTGGTATCATAAAACTGTATCGCGCCAAGATAAATCAGAACTCTAAATTGCCAACAAATAGCCAGCCTCTCCTGTGTTAAATGTTTATCTGTATATCTATCAATATATATGCAGTTATCATTTTTCTGTAATCCTTGTGTTTATCAATAAATTGTTTTATTTCGGTTCTTAAAATTAGTGAGCTTCGGTTACCTTGATAAAATTCTAATGGAAGTGAGAGTGTCATGCAAATTATTTAATTAATTACAGGCATTGCCAAATGAAAAGCAGCCTGTTAAATAACCAATGTGATAGATTGCCGGGGACCTTGCCCCACCGGGAGGCCTGGAAAAGCAGGGGACCAGGAGAGGGGCAATTCCTTACCCAGGTCACGAGAGGATAGCCTTCCTGGATGATGTTGAAGCCATGGAGCTGGAAGAATCAACCCTGAGGGGATCCGTGGCCATCGCCAGGGGGCGCCCAAAGGACTAAGGAGCCGTGGACTGCAGCACTTTCGCCACACCAGGAAGTGCTGCAAGAAGGTCATCAGGGCGCAACTGGAGCACGTCTTGGGTGCATTATAAATCACTCCATTCGGGGAGCCGGAGTTGGGTGGAAGTGGACAGAGCTTCCGAGAGAGGAGTGGAGGCGGCAGAAGAAAAGTGATAAGAAAAAGGACTGAGCAGTGAGTTGTTTGTTGGTGATTTGTGGACAGTGCGTTCTGTACAGAAAAAGAAGGATAAAAGCATGTGTTTGGACATTTGGCTGTCTCAGTGTCTGTCTGTGTCTGGGCTTCTTTTACACCAGGTTAAAATTCTCTTCTCTACAACCCTGATCTCAGGTCCTTGTTGTGCCGAATGGTGGAATGTCACTCCAGTCTGAGGTGGTCTTGCACTCAAGCAGGTTTTCTTCAAAGACCTCTCTGCATTTGGCCACATTAACTATTCAAGCATGTGCCTCACTACAAGAAGAGCATCAGCCTCTGACACAAAGGCAAAGGTAGATTTAATAAAAGTCAATGAGATCGCAACCTATTGTGAAGTTTTTGACCTGGGTAATTCCAAATGTAAAATAAGCAAATATTTAAGAAATACTTAGCAAAGGCTAGAATATGTGCAGGAATATACAGAGCAAGAAAAATGGCTGCTCACCCACAAAACTACAACTCAGCCTATTCATGCATGGATAGAAAGATGGAGTTTGGAAGTCGGGTATAAGTTTGAGTTATTGTGCAAATCACTGGATGATGGGGAATATGCTGTGCATACAGACCCTGGTATGGCTCTAGCTGCAGCGCACAAAGAAAAGGTCAATCATCCAGGAAGTATTATGGAACACTCTTATGGAAGATGACATTGAATTAAAGAGATTGTTCCTTCTAAATCTCCTACCTCCGATTTAAATAAAGATTTAATCATGTTTGATCGTGTTGCATATAGATTTAGAATGCATGCACAAAACAGCAATAAGAAATTAAGCTAGTAATTCTTAACCTGTTGGGGGAGTACAAAATTAGCGAAGATGTGAAAAAAAGAAAACAAGAATCAAAAATATGAAAAAACATCTGTTGAAACCATAGCAAATTAAATTAAACTACATTCTGATACTAGAACAATAAATACAGAGTTAGATAAATGTCGATAAAAGTTAAGTAGGTATAATAAAATATGCATCTACATTTCAAAAAATGTTGGGGGTGCGATTAGAAAAGGCATTGGAGAAACAATTTTGCATACTTGCCAAATAAGAGAAAGAAGGGTCTGAACCTCTACAAATGTGGAAAGACTGTGATAAATCACCAAGTCACCTTTTAAAAGTGAACTGTGAAGAAAATTCAGCACAGCAGCAGACTACTAATGAAGAAGAACAGCTCACTGCCATTGAAAATGTCATCCAAATGATTAGATCATTCCTTGACCAGCACTTGCAGATAAATCATCAACCCAGAAAAGCAGAAGCTACTAGAGCCACTCCCCAGCGGCAATGACTAGAGGCAGACTTCCCGCCCTCTCGCTATCTCTGGATAGGACGGCCTGACACTGGTGGGAGAGTTGAAATGTGACACCAGGATCAAATCACAGAGGCCCATCTGCAGAGAGAGGAGCAGCCTCTCTCACCAGCAGATTCAAACACACAAAAAGCATATAAAGCCCAGCATTCAAAATAAATCATGTCGCTGGTCAATTATGCCTTGCGGGACACTGCCAGTTGTGCATCTCTTACAATGTTAGGAAGGCTAACCACTAATTAGAGGAGGGCATACATCCTACCTTTACAAGATGCTATGTATGCTCAGCCGTTCAACCACTAGAAAGGGGATTGAGAGCAAAACAAAAAATAAATCTGAATAATCATCCTAGGGGAGAATGATTGGGAATCAATGGAAACAAAAATGTGTCTTTGCCCATCTGCAACCAACAAGTACAAACTGCCAGTTTTGATGAAATCTTAAATGCTTACATAGGCCAAACTTGATGGTCAAAACTGAATAAAGGTTGAAGATCCAGACCACAATAGAGCCAACTATATGATCTAGTGGACATCAATGCAAGGTTCCAGGAAACTGATAAAGTTAATTCATTCAGTTATGTAGAGCCTAAAGCACATAGGGTGACTAGGCTGATTCCAGGGCTACAGGGGATGAGTTATGAAGAAAGGTTAAAAGATCTGAACCTTTACAGGAGATTAAGAGGTGACCTGACTGAAGTGTTTAAAATTATGAAGGGAATTAGTCCAGTGGATTGAGACGGCGACTTCAAAATGAGTTCATCAAGAACACGGGGACACAGTTGGTAACTTATTAAGGATGTGATGGAGGGAAGAGAAATACTGAAGGTGTCACAATGAAGGTAGTCTTTATAAGTTCCAGGTCCCTCCAGCCGGTCCAAAGCTATCATTTAGATATCCTAGCCTCTCCCCAAGAATACATGCGAGACATCAAGGTGATCGCAATAACTAGAAGTTAAGGAGATGAAGCAAAGGAAGTGAAGCCAGCTTGGTAAAGATTAGCCAGCTTGACTTGATGCCAAAGGGGCTTCCATGGAGTACTGAATTAAGGGTCTGCATACTTCCACGAAGGAGAGGTCTCAGTTTTTGATTTTGTCATTATGGGTTATTGAGTGTAGACTGATGGGCAAACATGACAAATGTACTGGTATCCATTTAAAATGAAATCTACAACACAACGAAGTGTGCAGAAAGTGAAGGGGACTGAAAACGTCTTTTAAAAATGTTACAGTTATGAAATGTGAACAACAGTTAGTCACAGGCCTACCACCACTAACAAGTATCAATTAATGCCATTATTTCCCATCACTTGAGTTAGAATTTCCGGTTTATAAAGCTTTTGAACCAACACAGGATAATCTGGGCATACATTTTTAATTACATGATTTTGAAAAGTGCTGTTAAAGAATAGTTTGTATGATGTAGTCTACCAACACATATAATTATATACAGAACACAGTATGGATATGACATTGTTACAAAAACAGGTCATAAAAAACTAACTCTGCAATGAAGTAGCTAAAATAGTAAAATGCAGCAACTTTGAAATGGGATAAATAAGGCCTCAAACAATCAAGCCAACATTTTCTAACTTGCTTTTAATGTCATCCAGGAGACATCTTTGGGGCCAACAATGGTGGTCAGAAGCTTTGGTTCAATTGAACAGCAATGGGCTAACTCCACTATGAAAGCTATATTCTGCAGAAAAGGAAATGAAAATTAAAATTTTAAAATGAAAATGTAATCTCTCTTTTACTATTTATTTTTCAAAGTCTATGCGCAATGATGCTATTAAGATTAAAAATATTATGAAATAAAAAAAAAAATGGGAAAATGAGAAAACACTTCTCTTAGACAGACAAGCAGCAAACACTTCATATTTTCTATGTGGCGGTGCGACAGACTAACATAAACTTTCAATCCCATTTGTCAGGTTTGTCTAAATTACACAAGCGGGTTAGCAGATGCCTTTAAGCTAAATGTTGGTGAGAGTGAGCCACAAAAAGACCATTTAGGCCCACCTATAACTTTAGAGTGTCGGTGCCCTCATTAAACCAGAGTGAGTTTCTTTGTGCTTTAACCACTTTGTTTTGAGTGAGGCTCTTTCATAATCCCCTTATACTTAGATGTCATCTGATCTCTATTGTACTCTGGAGGTCGGTGTTTCTCAGCATATTCCCAGGTTTTCTTGAGTTGCTGTAGTCTTTAGGCTGCACTGTTATGGTCCAATACAATTTATTATGGTTTCAGTAAGAGCAAGAAGAAGTCAACCATACATAGTGGTCAGAGAATTACATTTAGATGAGTAAGACCTCTGACTTGACGGTCCCTGTTCCAGTGAGGCATTATGCAGATGTATTACTGCTGCTGGATTAAGTGAATTTCCCCTTGGGATTAATAAAGTATCTATCTATCTATCTATCTATCTATCTATCTATCTATCTATCTATCTATCTATCTATCTATCTATCTATCTATCTATCTATCTATCTATCTATCTCTCTTATATAGTGCCTTTCATATCTATCTATCTATCTATCTATCTATCTATCTATCTATCTATCTATCTATCTATCTATCTATCTATTATAGAGTGCCTTTCATATCTATCTATCTATCTATCTATCTATCTATCTACACCTACAGAGAATGCAGTTTGCTGTGTTTTAGTGAAACTGTATTGTATTGTATATCATCCCAGATGCTAACGTGGAGCTACCCGGTTTAGCACAGTTAGAGCGGACAGAGACGCAAGTACCTGTGGAAAGAAGAAAGGAGGAGGACTCGCTCTCTATGTCAATACAAAGTGGTGCAACTCAGGACATGTAAACGTTAAAATCTCCACTTGCTGCAGGGACATCGAACTGTTGGCCGTAAGTCTGCGCCCTATTACTTGCCCAGAGAGTTTGGACACGTGATTGCTGTTATTGTTTACATCCCCCTCAAGCGAGCGCGAGATGGCGAGTGACATCATCCATTCCGCAGTTGCTAAGTTACAAACGCAGCACCCTGAGGCACTTGTGCTAATCGCTGGAGACTTTAACCATGTAACGCTGGACAAAACATTACCTGCCTTCTCCCAGTATGTGGATTGTAACACTCGGGGAAACAGGACTATTGACCTACTATATGCAAGCGTTAAAGACGCATACAGTGCCACCCCACTGCCTGCGCTTGGGAAAGCAGATCATAACCTGGTTCTGCTTCAGCCTCAATACAAACCAAGAGTGAGGGCTACCTACAACCACACGCTCATTCAGGAAGTGGTCCCTGAGGCAGAGCAGGCTCTGAGAGACTGCTTTGGAACTACAGACTGGGATATATTGCTGGGTCACATAGTGAGAACATTGAAGAGGCTGTTGAATGCACAACTGATTACATCAACTTCTGTATGGACATTGTAGTTCCAGTAAGAACAGTATGCTGCTATGCTAACAACAAGCCATGGATTACAAGTGACATCAAGGGCCTTTTGAACCAGAAGAAAAGGGCTTTTAAAGGTGGTGATAAGCATGAGCTGAAGTGCGTGCAGAAGGAACTCCGAGTCCAGCTCAGGGTAGCGAAAGAGCAGTACAGGAGAAAGCTGGAGCAGAAGTTGCAGAACAACAGCATGAAGGAAGTGTGGGATGGGATGAAGATTATCACTGGCTGCAGCTCGAGCGGGTGCCGCCATCGAGACAGACGTGGAAGAGCAAACCAAATGAACAACTTCTTTAATAGGTTTGATCACAGTAACCCACTCTCACCTCGAGTACTGCATCCTCCAACCATCCTTCTGCTGATACCAGCATAGGTGAGACATCCCCACCCACAATTACAGCAGCCCAGGTGAGCAGAGAGCTGAAAAGACTTTGTGCCAGCAAAGCAGCGGGTCCAGATGGTGTATCGCCACGATTGCTGAAGGCCTGTGCGTTGGAACTGGGGAGTCCTCTACAGCGCATCTTCAACCTGAGCCTGGAACAGGGAGAGTCCCAAGGCTTTGGAAAACATCTTGTATCACTCCTGTCCCAAAGGTATCACGTCCTAGTGAGCTGAATGACTTCCGCCTGTTGCTCTGACGTCACATCTGATGAAGACCATGGAGCGGCTGCTGCTTCACCACCTGAGGCCACAGGTCCGCCATGCCCTCGACCCTCTGCAGTTCGCATACCAGGAGAAGGTGGGAGCGGAGGATGCCATCATCTATATGCTACATCGATCCCTCTCCCACCTGGACAGAGGCAGTGGTGCTGTAAGAATTATGTTTTTGGACTTCTCTAGCGCCTTCAACACCATCCAACCTCTGCTCCTTAGGGATAAGCTGACTGAGATGGGAGTAGATTCACACCTGGTGGCATGGATTGTGGACTATCTTACAGACAGACCTCAATATGTGCGTCTTGGGAACTGCAGGTCTGACATTGTGTGCAGCAATACAGGGCGCCGAGGGGACTGTACTTTCTCCGTCCTGTTCAATCTATATACATCAGACTTCCAATATGACTCGAGTCCTGCCAGTGCAAAAGTTCGCTGATGACACTGCTATTGTGGGCTGCATCAGGAGTGGGCAGGAGGAGGAGTACAGAAAGTTAATCAAAGACTTTGTTAAATGGTGCGACTCAAACCACTTACACCTTAACACCAGCAAGACCAAGGAGCTGGTGGTGGATTTTAGGAGGCCCAGGCCCCTCATGGACCCTGTGATCATCAGAGGTGACTGTGTGCAGAGGGTGCAGACCTTAAATATCTGGGAGTGCAGCTGGATGACAAATTGGACTGGACTGCCAATACTGATGCTCTATGTAAGAAAGGTCAGAGCAGACTATACTTTCTGAGAAGGTTGGCATCCTTCAACATCTGCAGTAAGATGCTGCAGATGTTCTACCAGACGGTTGTGGCGAGTGCCCTCTTCTACGCGGTGGTGTGCTGGGGTGGCAGCATAAAGATGAAAGACGCCTCACGCCTGGACAAACTTGTTAAGAAGGCAGGCTCCATTGTAGGATTAAAGTTGGACAGTTTAACATCTGTGGCAGAGCGACGGGCACTAAGCAAACTCCTGTCAATCATGAAGAATCCACTGCATCCACTTAACAGTGTCATCTCCAGGCAGAGGAGTAGCTTCAGTGACAGACTTTTGTCACTGTCCTGCTCCACTGACAGACTGAGGAGATCGTTCCTCCCCACACTATGCGACTCTTCAATTCCACCGGGAGTAAATGCTAACATTAATTTTATTTTAATTTTTTCATTTTTATTACTATTTAATTTAATATTGTTTCTTTGTATCAGTATACTGCTGCTGGATTATGTGAATTTCCCTTGGGATTAATAAAGTATCTATCTATCTATCTATCTATCTATCTATCTATCTATCTATCTATCTATCTATCTATCTATCTATCTATCTATCTATCTATCTATCTACGTAACTATTAATTGTTGGTAGTAAGGAGCCCCGGTCACCTTTCTTCACAGGTTTCTGTTGAATGATTCTTTGGCTGAAAGTCCTCAGTGTTACCGTGGAACATTTTTAAAAAACTGCAAAAACCCATTATTTTAATTTGGCTTTTTCATGCCTAAATTTTTATAGATATAGAATTATCATATTATTCAGGTATTTTAGATCTTTAATTTCTACTTTTTTCTGCTGTCTTCTCTGGCTGTCCTGGGTATGACGTCAAACTGCATCCAGCCCTGCATGTAGGCCCTCCAACCTACAGGGAAATCCTGGGGATTGGTGGCAGAATTGGCACTCCAGCCACCATAAAAAAAACTCCCAGTGTTCCATTCCATCTGAACTGGTGTGGTGCTGAGGTGTCACCCATTGCATGGATGCACTCTGGTCCTAATCTGGGTTCCTGAGTTGGTTTGTCATGTGGTGGGTGTGACAATGCACTGTATCAGCATCTGCTCCTAACCTCCTCCTCCTTCTCCGGTTCTTCTGTGGTGGCCATCTGCACCAACACCACCTGATCAAGGTGCCATGCATACATCTGTTATGATGCAATGAAGGTGGGTGCCCACTCTGTCCACGAGAGCAAGTTCTTCAAATCCTCTCATAGGAACCATGGAAACAAAAAGAAATTAAGAACATTTATGTTATGTAGAATGCCCAGTAGGGGCTAGATTGTCTTTTGGCCTTGGAATCTCTATGGATTTTTTTTCTTCATCTTTACTGGAGTTTTCTTTTTTCTGTTCTCCCAGTCATCTCACCTTATCAATGTACTCATGTTTAGAGACTTACATTATGACATTGTATACAAAGACACTACTATTCTACTTGATAACTGTTTTTAAAGATCATTTACATTTATACAAATCAGTCCCCACCCATGAGAAAGAGAGCTAAGCCAACAGAGTAAAACTTTAAACTAGTAAAAATAAGTAAATAGATAGATAGATAGATAGATAGATAGATAGATAGATAGATAGATAGATAGATAGATAGATAGATAGATAGATAGATAGATAGATAGATAGATAGATAGATAGATAGATAGATAGATAGATAGATAGATAAAAAAGAAGGGAGAGAATCTGCTTCCTCAATTAAAATGCTTATTCTAAAATGTTATTGATTAGATCCTGCCAGGTTTTGAAAATGTTTTATATAGATCAGGGGTGTCAAACTCCAGGCCTGGAGGGCCGCAGTGGGTGCAGGTTTTCATTTTCACCCTTTTCCTAATCAGTGACCAGTTTTCACTGCTAATTAACTTTTTCCCCCATCACTTTAATAGCCCTGTTAGAAGAGTTCAGCCGTCTGAATTGATTCCTTTCTTCATTAAATGACAGCCAAGCTGAAATGAGATGTGAGACGAGCTAACAGATGAGCAGCTAAACTGGGGCTTCAAACTCCAACCAATTTCACTCCAATTACTTTGTTAATGAGAAGCCAATTCTTGCTGTTCATTAAACCCTATTATTTAATTTCATGGCTTGTTGCTGCTCTCATTCTGCCACAGCACATATTTCGAAAACTGTTTTTTTCTGTTCTTTCTAAGAGCACCATCAACATTTTTGGTGACCTGAGAGATCAACCTTACCAAGACCATTATCTCTCTTTAAATTTCAGATATTGTGTAATGGGCACAGGGGAGCTGGTCATGTGGTGGCTTGTTTTATGTCTCATTATTGTTTGGCTACTAATTAAAGAAAAAGAAACAGCTATGGGGCCTGAGTCACGTTAATTATCATCTGTATATAGAGAAACTTTCTATTCAAGTCCTTCTCTGATAATCCCCTTTATCTGATAAGCATTTCGACAGTGAACTGCCAGTGGCTCAATGGAGATTGCAAATAGCAGTGGTGACAAGGGGCATCCTTGTCTGATACCACGTTCTAGTTTAAAGTAGTCTAAATTAATATTGTTAATACAAACTGACAATATTGGTATTGGATTGGTATGGCCATACTACATCAGTGACCTTCTCCATCACTAAGTGCCTGTCCGCCCACTGAGGTCCTCTGATTCTGGTAATCTTGTTGTGCCCCACACTAATCTACACTCCATGGGTGACAGCAGGGCCTTCAGCAGTATAGCACCCAGACTCTGGAATGACCTACCAAAATTAATCAGGTCAGCTGACTCCATGAATTCTTTTAAAAAACAACTCAAAACTCATCTGTTCAAGGAAGGCTTTTAGCTCTACTTGACTTTATTACCCTTCTTTCAGTCTACCTCTGTGTCAAGATGCTCATTTACTGTCTTACTCTTCTTTATTTATTTTTCTGGTTTAGTAAAATGCTATGTACTCTATACTCTCCCGTTCTTTCTTAAACTCGGTAAAGTGCCTTGAGCATGAGAAAGGCGCTATATAAATAAAATGTATTTTTATTATTATTAATATATGATATTAAAGAGGAGTCGAAGATTGGGAGTTAAGTGTCGACGTTTAATAAATCCAGTGTGGTCTTGTGATATTACCGAAGGCAGCACTTTCTCAATCTTTCTAGCTAGGACTTTGGAGAGTATCTTAACATCATTATTCAGAAGTGAACTTGGTCTGTATGATGCACATTGTAATAAGTCCTTATTTTGCTTAGGAAAGACGGTAATTAATGCTTTGTGAAATGTTTGAGTTAGATTTTTATTGTATCTAGCTTTTGTAAATGTTGCTAATACAAGGGGAGCTAGGTTAATTGAGAATTTCTTATAAAATCTGGCAGGGAAGCCATCAGGGCCTGCTTCTTTCCCACTCTGAAGTGACTTTATTGCATCTAGTAATTCTGATAGCGCCAGAGGTTTATCCAGTTCCTCTGCACTGAGAGTATCTAGTTGTGGTATCTGTAACACATCCAGAAATGCATTAGAATGTGTGTTTTCTTCTTTAATCTCAGTAGAATATAAGTACTTGAAGTAGTCTCTAAATGTGTGCATTATATTTTTATGGTCACTGATTTTGTCTCTGTCTGTGTTGGAGATTGCTGGGATTGTATTGCAAACTTCCTGCTTATGGATTTGTTGAGCTAAGATCTTATTAGCTTTCCCTCCATCTTCATACATACTAATGACGTCTTGATTTATAAATGAGTTGTTCAGTTTCATTTGTTGTCAAGATGTTGAGTTCTGAATGCAGAGCCTGCCTTTTCCTATGAAGTGCTTCATTTGGACACCTGGCATGTTCTTGATTTATTCTGGTAATTTCACCGAGTAGCTCTGGTACCTTCTTGATTTCCAATTTACTTCTGTGGGAAATAATATAAGATAATCTGTCTTCTTAAGAAAGCCTTCACAGTTTCCCAGAGTATTCCTGCAGAAACCTCTGAGGATGTATTTGTCTCTAAAAAATCAATTTGCTTGGATATAAATTCTTTACTGTTCTCGTCTGCTGATGAAAGTGTGTTAAGACGCCATTTTTGAGATGAGTATGTGGGGCATAATGATTTTAGTTCAATGATCAAAGGGGTGTGGTCAGAGATAACAATAGAGTTGTACTTTAATCATAGGCAAGAAATTGTTATCTATAAAGAAATAATCAATTAGTGAGTTGCAATGATGCACTGTTGAGTAGAAGTAATATGCTCTTGAATTTGTGTTTAGAAATCTCCAGGGGTCTGATAAATTGTGATCAGTTACAAACTGTGTAATTGTCTTTCAAGTGTTAGGTGTCATTGCCCCTGTGACAAGAGACCTATCTAGGTCTGAATTTAAAACACAATTAAAGTCCCCAGCCATTATAATTTAATCAGTGTTGTCACATGTGTGCATGGGAGGCAGCTAAAGGGCCTGAATGAGAGTAATTCCATGCCAAACCAGAGGGTGGCGGAGAGTATTAACTCTTTCTCCCACTCCTCTGCAGACCAGTTGCAGAAAATTCTGCCTGGCCCCGATGAAGTCACTTCCAGTTCCGACCTCGATGACGCCACTTCCATTTCCAGCCCCAGAAATGATGTCAATATATATATATGTTGATAAATTTTGAATTTGTTAATAGTTTAAATATTTCAAAGTAGGGGAAAGTAAATGCTGCAGGTATTGCAAATGTCAATATTGTAGGTGGCGACACCATATTAAAGAGGTAAGTGCCCTGCATACCAATTAAAGAAAGGGGGAGCAATGGTTTATATATATATATATATATATATATAGTGGACTTGAACCAGGACACAGACAGACGGACATCGTTGGCTCCACCACACACTGTTTATTTACAATCTATTTACAATTTAGTCACGTGTACCCCCAGTGCCTCCTGCATCGTTCCCCCAAATGTCCAGGCCTCACAGTCCTTGTGCCTTTCTCCTGGCCGCCTCCAATCCCCTTTCCACCTCCGTCTCTCTTCCACACGACTTCCGCGTCGACTGAAGGGAGGCGGCCCCTTAAATAGGAACCCGGATGGGCTCCAGCTGCTTCCCGGCACTCCTCCTGCTGACACGCCCCTGTGTGGTGGAAGTGCCGGCTGCGCACCCGGAAGCCGTCCGGGTGTCCCCAGTCGTCTTCCCTCCAGCACTACCTGGTGTGGCGGAAGTGCTGGGCTCCAGGGATATTCAGGCACCGGGGCGCCGCCTGGCGGTGGCCACAGGTCCCTACAGGGCTGGGCTTCCAAGCCCTTTGCCCAGCCCCAACACAACCAGGGCGGATGCCCCCTCGCGGTCTGGAAGAGGTACAAGCCCTCCTCCGGTCCTCCTGGGCGTCAATATATATATATATATATATTTAATATATGTACAGTGCTTCCGGAAAGTATTCACAGGGCATCACTTTTTCCACATTTCGACAAAGTATTGAGCAAAGTCTGTGAATACTTATGTACATGTGCTTTCTCAGTTCTTTTATTTTTAATAAATTTGCAAAAACCTCAAGTAAAAGTTTTTCACGTTATCATTATGGGGTGTTGTGTGTAGAATTCTGAGGGAAAAAAGGAATTTAATCCATTTTGGAATAACGCTGTAACATAACAAAATGTGTAAATACTTTCCAGATGCACTGTATATATTGTAAAATCACATGTGCATCATTGAAAGGTTTAAATTGCCCGACTGTCCAGATTGTTGTCTGTGCAACTGATCCTTGGACCCTGCTGCAAGAAAACACAAACATCCTCAACTAACTCGGCCCACCAACAAGTCAGTATATGCACAAAGTAATAGGGACATTTATAAAAGATAATATATAGAACTTGACAACTATTAGGGTTAGTTATTTAAAAGTGAAAGGCATGAACTTACCTAAGCTGTTAGTTTTTTTTAAGTTACGGACCGGAAAATGCATATGTAATTTTGCTGTGGGCCAAACAAGTAAAAACAAAAAATCTAAACTTAAACACGATTGTTACGTCCGCTCAGCCTCACAGCAGTGCCATGACTGTTGCTTTCTTTACAAGAATTTGTGAAATGTGAGATACTGTGTCAAGTAAAGAGCTGCTGCATGCATACTGACAGCGGTGCTGTTTTCATTTTGGTAACATAACACCAGTGACGAGAATGAAGCTTTTATTCTCCCCATCTTCTGCATTCCTTGCAGTGCCTGGTGAGCCTCGGGTGCTATGAAGTCGCTGGATTGAATCTTAAGAGACATTCTTAGCAGCCATTGGCCTGGACGAGATGAGCAATGCTTGTAAAACAGCCATACTTATACATTGCCTAGGCACTAAAGGCCAACGCATCTTTAAAATCCTCGGGACTGTGGCTGCATATTCTGCAACAGTAAGCCTTGTGGTGTTTCATTTCTCTTCACCACAAAGTCTCATCGATTCAATGAATCCTCTTTCATCAGTGCAAGCTACCAGATGTGTCAATTCGTTAAGTCATGGGCATTAGCCAGTTACATGAGGGATTTATCAGGAACCAACCTGTGGAACATACCAGTTACCCTAATTTTAATGAAAGATTACTAATGGCACCAGATGGTGAGACTCTTGTTAAAGCATCTGTCATGGTACCTCAAGTTGAATCAGCCACTGAACTCAAATCTAAATTTGCTGCTTCTCCAGTCCAGCACCATCCCATTGCATGACAAGTGATTGAACCCACCTGTGTTGCTGGTGAGGATGCACTTTCTTTTCAGGACACCTCTGGATCTTTCAAGACAGCACTGCAGGAACTGAGGCTCCACCAAACATAAGTCAAGAGCTCCGAGGGGCCACTCAGAGGGACACAGGTGCTGGAAATGTGAGGATCTTAACCACTCTGCTGAAGTCTGTTGTTCAGCCCCCGCTTTATCTGTAGCAACAGAACAGTTGCCTTCCACTCAAACTGCATCTTTATTTTAATTTTTTTCATTTTTATTACTATTTAATTTAATATTGTTTCTTTGTATCAGTATACTGCTGCTGGATTATGTGAATTTCCCCTTGGGATTAATAAAGTATCTATCTATCTATCTATCTATCTATCTATATATAGTGCCTTTCATATCTATCTATCTATCTATCTATCTTTTACAGTATATAGTGCCTTTCATCTATCTATCTATCTATCTATCTATCTATCTATCTATCTATCTATCTATCTATCTATCTATCTATCTATCTATCTATCTATCTATTATATAGTGCCTTTCATCTATCTATCTATCTATCTATCTATCTATCTATCTATCTATCTATCTATCTATCTATCTATCTATCAACCATCCTCCTGTCAGTGAGCTCCACAGCCGCTACCTTCAAAACGTATATTGTAGCGTTTGGAGGGTGTGTGTCCTCATCTGCTGTTGGACATGAGCAGGGCTACCTGGTCCTTAAAAATGTTCCTGTCAGGCAAATTTGAATTTGAATTTTTGAATTTGCTTAGAAGTGGATGGGATGGTCTCCTGGCTGACTCCTTTATCAAATCTAATTTTACTGTCTTAGGGTCTGGCCATGCAAATAAATTTACGTTTTACTTTGTTATTAGGATTTACAAAAAGCCATATACAATAAAAATATCTAAAGATCAGGAAAGTTTTTCTTCTCTTTGGAGCAAATAGCTAATTTAAATTCAAATAGCTTCCTGGAAATCACGTGTCTAAAGAAGAAGTGCAAGCTACACCTGTTGGCAGACTGGCTTTATAAAGTCAGAAGAGCATCAGCTGTGCAGAGCCTGAAACACCTTGAAGTGCTGGGAGTAACAATGGGGGGATTTCTGAGCAAGTAAGAGAAACAGATTTGATTTCTTTAACACCTAGAGTTTCTATTTATGTTACAAAGATAAAGATTGAATTAAATACAATAATATTACTTATGATTTGAGGATGTTCTATTTGTTATTCATTTAGGATATCATTTGGAAGCAAATATATTCTAGGCTTAATGTAATTTCTTGCTGAAATTAAAAGTCTCACCTTTATTTAAGTTAACCAATATCAGTACTTTTTATATGCTGTTGACTTGTGAGTCGGTGTCTTGCTCCCCAAAGACGAGGCTGAGTCTCTGTAACTTAGCAAAACCAGTTCTGTTTTTCTCAAAACAGGAACAGCATGGTTGTTTACTGTCGCTCGATCTACTATTGTACTACATTCAGACACAGCAAACAGGCAGGGTTAGGGTCAGGGCAGTGGCCAAGTTATAATGTTCATAGCAACACCCATCAGATGACAGGCACTTATTTCACATGGCAGCAGTCAGCTTGTAGTTGTTTTTGTGGCGCTGAGACGGACAAGCAGCCCTCAACAGATGCGGCAGTCACGATTATGTGTGTCGTCCCATTGGGGAGAGTCTCAGAAGAGTGCAGAGGTCTCACAATGCATTCACATCTTTTAGATTTGATCGTGTTTTAAAAGTATTTTATTTTTATTCCCCTTTATCAATTTGGAGTATATTGTTAAGTCAATGACATAAAATCCAAATGAAAATCTGTTTTAAATTGCAGATTACAATGTGACAAAACAGGAGGATGAATCCTTTCTCATGGCACTGTAATAACAGTTTTATTCTTCCATCTTGTATATAGTGGCCTGACATTGGTTTCTTTAAATTTACATTGCTGCTTATTCTCAAAACAAACTTTTTACAAAGAACTCCATAATCAATATTGAAAAGTGTCTCATGTCAAACCACAAAAAAAAAAAAATCAACAGAAAGATTAAACATTACCATAAAGTGAAAACATCTAATACATTGACTGTAATGGCATGATGATGAAGAAGATGAAGATAAAATTCAGGTAAAGAGCAAACACTTATTGGAAAAGTAAGTCAAAAAGCACAAATGGCAAAGTGATTTTCTGCTGTGTGAATTTCTCTGCTTGCTAACTGTAACTGAAGATGACCTTTTTTCCATTTTATAGGAATTTCTTGAATGTGGCATCTGAAAACCTGTTTAACTTGAATGATTTTATAAACAACAAATGAGGCACAGCTTTCAAGAACTTTGTTTGTTTAGCAGCTATTGCAATGTTGGCAGTATTGTGCGGTGATAAGTCTGCTTACCCCCCTCCTTAATCAACCACCTTATCATGGTGGAGGGGTTTGCGTGTCCCAATAATCCTAGGAGCTCTGTTGTCCGGGGCTTTATGCCCCTGGTAGTTCCATCCAAGGCAATCTGCTCCTAGGTGAGGGATGAGACAAAGAGCAGTTCAGTAAACCTCCTATGAAGAACAAAAACTTTGGATGGTGTTTTCCGTACTGACCCCTACTCTCTCTTCTGTTTCTTTTTCCGGTTTCTTTGTGGTGGCCGCTTGCACCACCACCACCTACTCAAAGCATCATGATGCTCCAACATTGATGGACTAAAAGCCAGAAGTCTACATGACCATCATCATCAAGTCCTTCCATAAGAACCCTAAATACAAAGAGGACTGTTTCATTTATATGAGGTAGAATGCCCAGAGGGGACTGGGCGGTCTCATGGCCTGGAACCCCTGCAGATTTTATTTTACTCCAGCCGTCTGAGTTTTTTTTTTTGTTTTTTCTGTCCTCCCTGGCCATCGGACCTTACTCTTATTTGATGTTAATTAATGTTGACTTGTTTTATTTTCTTACTGTGTCTTTTATTTTTCTATTCTTCATTATGTAAAGCACTTTGAGCTACATTTTTTTGTATGAAAATGTGCTATATAAATAAATGTTGTTGCTGTTGTTCCCTTGCCCAGACGCAGGTCACTTGGGCCCCCCACTGTAGCCAGGCCTGGAGGCGGGGCTCGAAGGCGAGCGCCTGGTGGCTGAGCCAGCACCCATGGGGCTCAGCTGGGCACAGCCCAAAGAGGCAGCGTGGTTCTTCCTTCCGATTGGCTCACCACCTGTAGGAGGGGCCAAGGAGGTCGGGTGCAGTGTGAGTTGGGTGGTGGCCGAAGGTGGGGACCTTGGCGGTCCTATCCTTGGCTACAGAAGCTGGCTCTTGGGACATGGTATGTCACCTCTCTGAAGAGGAAGGAGACTGAGCTAATGCGCAATGTCGAGAGGTTCTGGCTAGATATAGTCGGGCTCACCTTGACGCACAGCTTTGACTCTGGAACCAATCTCCTTGAGAGGGGCTGGACTCTCTACCACTCTGGAGTTGCCACCGGTGAAAAGCACTGAGCTGGTGTGGGCTTACTTATTGCCCCCCGACATGGAGCCTGTTCATTGGGGTTTACCCCGGTGGATGAGAGAGTAGCCTCCCTCCACCTTCAGGTGGGGAGTTGGGTTCTAACTGTTGTCAGACAGCTGTCTGAAATGTCCACCCTATTAGGGGTCCCTGGAGGGGGTGCTAGAGGGCACACCTTCTGGCGACTCCCTCATTCTGCTGGGAGACTTCAATGATCACGTGGGCATTGACATTGAGACCTAGAAGGGCGTGATTGGGAGGAATGCCCCCCCCCCCGATCTGAACCCGAGCAGTGTTTTGCTATTGGACTTCTGTGCTCGTAGCTTCAACTCACACCTCTGGCAGAACTTTGAACATGTCCCAAGGGAGGTGGGGGACATTGAGCCCGAATGGGCCATGTTCTGTGTCTCTATTGTTGAGGCAGCTGACCGGAGCTGTGGCCGTAAGGTGGTCGGTGCCTGTTGTGGCGGCAGTCCCCTAACCTGCTGGTGGACACCAACGGTGAAGGATACCATCAAGCTGAAGAAGGAGTCCTACCAGACCCTTTTGTCCTGTGGGACTCTGGAGGCAGCTAATAGGTAACGGCAGGCCAAGCGGAATGCGGCTTCCTTGGTTACTGAGGCAAGAACTCGGGCATGGGAGGAGTTTGGGGAGGCCATGGAGAACGACTTTCGGATGGCTTTGAGGAGATTCTGGTCCACCATCCGGCGTCTCAGGAGGGGAAAGCAGTGCAGTGTCAACATCGTAAATGGTGGGGGTGGTGCGCTGCTGACCTCAACTCGGGACGTTGTAGGTCAGTGGGGGGAGTACTTTGAAGACCTCCTCAATCCCACTAACATGCCTTCCAATGAGGAAGCAGAGCCTGGGGACTCTGAGGTGGGCTCTCCCATCTCTGGTACTGAGGTCAGCGAGGTGCTCAAAAAACTCCTTGGTGGCAGGGCCCCGGGGGTGGATGAGATACGCCCGGAGTTCCTCAAGGCTCTGGATGTTGTAGGAAACGTCTTGGTTGACACGCATCTTTAACATTGCATGGACATCAGGGACATTACCTCTGGACTGGCAGACCGGGGTGGTGGTCTCCGTCTTTAAGAAGGGAGACCGGAGGGTGCGTTCCAACTACAGAGGGATCACACTCCTCAGCCTCCCTGGAAAAGTCTATCGGGGGTCCTGGAGAGGAAGGTCCATCAGATAGTCAAACCTCGGATTCAGGAGGAACACTGTGGTTTTCGTCCTGGTCGTGGAACAGTGAACCAGCTCTACACCCTTAGCAGAATCCTGGAAGGTGCATGGGAGTTTGCCCAACCAGTCTACATGTGTTTTGTGGACCTGGAAAAGGCATTCGACCGTGTCCCTTGGGGAATCCTGTGGGGGGTATTCTGAGAGTATTGGGTACCGGACTGCCTGATAAGGGCTGTTCGGTCCCTGTACAACAGGTGTCAGAGTTTGGTCCGCATTGCTGGCAGTAAGTCGAACCTGTTTCCAGTGGAGAGAGTTGGACTCCGCCAGGGCTGCCCTTTGTCACCGATTCTGTTCATAACTTTTATGGACAGAATTTCTAGGCGCAGCCAGGGCGTTGAGGGGTTCCGGTTTGGTGAACTCTGGATTATAAATAAAAAAGTTATAAAAAGTATAAAATGGCAGCAATATCGATCACAAACTTGACTGGTGTAAGTCATGCACCCTTAGATTTCCGGTTCCACCAAGATGTAGCCTAGTTAGCGGAAGTTCCTCTCTCTAGTATGTCCCTGATATGTGTGGTTTGATAAGCATCAGGCATTTTGGCTGTCATCCAATTGGAAGTAGTCGGCCATCTTGGCTGTAGTCAGACAGGAGTGGCCATCTTAGTCATGGTCTGAAAAGGACCAGGCAGATTTGGAAGCCGAGGACGACTTTTGGCCTGCGAGGAAACAAGATAAGTCAGTTATGGGGCAGAACAAGGCATCCTAGTCCTAGGTGAGTACAGCGCCAGCCTGTGCAGAAGGTACAGAGAGTATGAGTGACAGACATAGAGAGAGGATGTACAAAAAGACTTTAAAGAGAATCTACTACACTCTCAAGGATAGTGGTAGGTTTGGCAGCATTAACAACCTCTTGAGAAATGTATAAGGTTGTGGAGAAAATGTCAAGTGAAAAAATGTGTTGGAGTGGATGAGTGGACAAAAAACCTACTGAGTGTACAAAACAACATGGGCAAAGTTCTAGAAAAACAGAACAATTGTTTCAACGGTCGATGACAAGTGTCAATCAGATTTGGTAGAGATGGATATAAATTTATACTCACATATATAAATGTGTTCTTAAAATATGCTTTGGATGTGCTGTTAAAGGCCAAAACAGGGAAAGAAGTTATTCCGGATTTTAGTTTGATTTTAAGACAGGGAAGACTTCTTAAGAAAGAGTTTCATAACACTTTGGTGCAAAAAGTACCAAAAGGGAACAATATTTTACATTTTGTCAAGAACAATGAAGTATAAGCAAGTATAGTAGAACAACTCAATAGGACATTAAAGTCCTGTGAGAACAAAAAAACAAACATACCTGCAAACAAGGTGCGGCCCCTGCCTATAATAAATTGTTTATGGTAGCACATGCTTTATATATTTGTATTTTATTATACAAACCATTCAGGTTGACATTTATCTAGTAGATGGTCATCCTCTACGATGAAGATCGTATTTTCTGTATTTTCTGCAGCAATGTGTTTTGTTGTTGTAGAATCCATGTTTTGCTTCCTGAATGGAGATAGGAGATAGGAGAGTGTCTCCATGGAGAGCTGCTATTGTACACCTTAGCAGCATCAGACTGAGACTCAGGGGATAGAGAACAGAAACGTCAGAGAGACAACGGCGATGTAAAGGAGCCAGTAAGAGCAGGAGACAGAGGAGAGAGAAGGCCAGTACAAGTGTACAGATGCTGCACTGTGGCGCTGGTGTTTGAGTTGACAGAGACAGATGGACACAGAGAAAGAGTCACAGGAAGCCATCTCTCTCTGGAAGCCGATTCCTGGTGTGACCCCATAAAGGAATAATGCAGATCAGCTTAAGTGGAATCTTTAATTCTACATCAAAATATACTTCAGTATCAGTTTTGATTTTTTTCTATTCCAGAATTCAGTTTCAACAAGAGGTAAAGTGACTTGTGTGCCCCCACAAATAACAGTATGGTTATGAAAACTCTTAGCATTTCCTCATCATTAGATGCTGTTTTTCTTTATATAAACCTGTTTCATTTTTGTCCTGCTGAATTACTCGTAAAAAAGAGGTGGCATTTTTAACTTGATTATTTATTTCTCAACCATTGATCTTTTTTTCATTCTTTAGCTTTATAGTTTCAAGTTGGTGATACATTTTAGGAAAATATACTCAAGAACAGCTTTTCCTTTGGTACACTCTCATGAGGCAGTGAAGAGTTATAACTCACCTTATTACTTCAAGTCATTTTTATTTCATTCTATATTTTTAAGAGATTGTAAACAAACTATTTTCACATTTTGCTTTACTGAGACGGTGGCTGGTGAAGAAACTCACAACAACAACATTTATTTCTAGAGCACATTTTCATACAAATAATGGAGCTCAAAGTGCTTTACATGATGAAGAAAGAGAAAAATGACAAAATATAGAAATAAAATTAGGCAATTCTAATTAACATAGAATAAAAGTAAGGTCCGTTGGCCAGAGAGGACAGAAAAAATAAAAAAATAAAAAATCTTCAGGGGTCCACAAGCTCACCCAGTCCCCTCTAGGCATTCTACCTAACATTAATGACCTCAGTCAGTCCTCATGGCATTTAGGGTTCACAAGGAAGAACTTGATGATGACAGTCCTGTTGACTTCATGTGGACTTCTGGCCATTAATCCATCAATGTAGGGACATCACGGTGCTTTGATTACATGGTGGTGGTGTAAATCGCCACCAAAGAAAACCCGAAAAAGAACAGAAGAGAAAGTAGGGATTAGTACGAATTTTAGAGTCACCCTGAATGACAATGATAATTAAATGCATATACAGAGTATCAGGGTTAAGCTAAAATGAAGCTGTGAGAAGGCCATGTTAAAGTAATGAGTTTTCAGCAGTGTTTTAAAGTGCTCCACCGTATTAGCCTGGCGAATTCCTATTGGCAGGCTATTCCAGATTTTAGGTGCATAACAGCAGAAGGCCGCCTCACCACTTCTTTTAAGTTTAGCTCTTGGAACTCTAAGCAGACCCTCATTTGAAGATCTAAGGTTACGATTTGGAGTGTAAGGTGTAAGACATTCTGAAATATAAGATGGAGCAGAGATGATTTAAGGCTTTGTAAACCATCAGCAGTACTTTAAAGTCAATTCTGAATGACACAGGTAACCAGTGTAGTGACGCTCAGACTGGTGTGATGTGCTCGGATTTTCATTTTCTAGTTAAGATTCTAGCAGCTGTATTCTGAACTCGTTGCAGTCGATTTATGTCATTTTTGGTTGGTCCTGAGAGGAGTGCGATACAGTAATCTAGCCAACTGAAAACAAAAACGTGAACTAATTTTTCAGCATCTTGCAATATTATTAGAAGTCTAACTTTTGCTCTATTCCTTAAGTGAAAAAATGCTTTCCTAGTAATCTTATTAATAAGTGATTTAAAATTCAGATCAGAGTCAATAATTACCCCTAAATTCTTTACCTTCATCTTGACTTTTAAACCTAATGCATCAAGTTCATTTCTAATACCCTCATTATATCCATTTTTACCAGTCACTAAAATTTCTGTTTTCTCCTTATATAGTTTGAGAAAATGACTACTCATCCACTCAGAAACACATGTAACACATTGTGTCAGTGAATCAAGAGAGTTGGGGTCATCAGGCGCTATTGATAAATACAGTTGTGCATCGTCAGCATAGCTATGGTAGCTCACGTTATGCCCCGAGATAATCTAACCTAACGAAAGCATGTAAATCGAAAAGAGCAACGGACCCAGGATAGAGCCTTGTGGACCACCATATAGAATATCAGGTGTCTTTAAAGTATAATTTCCACAGCTAACAAAGAATTTTCTTCCCGCCGGGTAGGACTCAAAACCAATTTAAGACACTGCCAGAGAGGCCCACCCATTGACTAAAAAGACTTCTAAGAATATTGTTATTAATGGTATCAAATGCAACACTCAGGTCTAAGAGGATGAGAACAGATGAACGGCCTCTGTCAGTATTTACCTGCAAGTAAACGAGTGCAGTTTCTGTGCTGCGATTTGTTCTGAAACCCGACTGAAACTTCTCAAGAATGGCAGGTTTATTAAGGTCATAATTTAGCTGCATAGTGACTGCCTTCTCTCAGATTTTACTTAAGAAAGACAGGTTAGAAATAGGTCTAAAATTGTCAAAAGCAGAGGAGTTGAGATTATTTTTCTTGAGCAGGGGTTTAACTACAGCAGTCTTAAGACAGTCTAGGAAAACCCCCGTATCTAATGACGAGTTTACTATGTCAAGAATACTATCAATTAGCACGCCCGATACTTCTTTGAAAAAAACTTGTTAGTATTGGGTGAAGGACACAGGTGGAGGGTCTCAGTTGAGAAATTATTTTATATAAATCAGGTAAATCTTTTTTTTTTATTTTATTAATTTTATTGTAATCATTCCATTCAAATAAATCAATTTTAACAAAAAAATAGGATTGAAAACAAGTTGACCCCCACCCCTGATAGAGAGAGCATGGTCAACGGGGTAAAACTCAATGCTTGTAAACATACCTAAATTGATGAGTTTAATAGGCCAATAGAGATGGATGGAGAAGAAAAAGAAAAGCGGAGATAATTGCTTCCACAGTGCCTTAAGCACTTATTTTAAAATATTATTGATTAGATTCCGCCAGGTTTTGAAAAAATTCTGTACAGATCCTTTAACTGAATACTTGATTTTTTCCAATTTCAAATAGTATAAAAGATCGGTTTCCCACTGACTTAAAAGAGGAGAGTTAGGATTCTTCCAGTTTAGCAAAATAAGTCTGTGTGCCAATAGTGTGGTGAATGCAATCATAGTTTGTTTGTCTTTCTCCACTTTAAACCCATCTGGAAGGGCACCAAACACAGCTGTTAGTGGGTTAGGAGGGATTGTGAGACCAAGTCTCTCTGAAAGGCACTTAAACATTTTGGTCCAGAATGATGTTAATTTGGTGCAGGCCCAAAACATGTGACCCAGTGAGGCTGGGACTTGATTGCAACATTTGCAGGTTGGATCATGCCCTGGAAACATTTTGGACAGTTTTAGGTGAGACAGATGTGCTCGATATATAATTTTGAGTTGAATAATTAGATGCTTTGCACATATGGAGCTCGAGTGAATTCTCTGCATTGCTACTTTCCAATCCTTTTCTGATATATTAAGAGATAAAAGATTCTCCATCTTAAAATGCTTTCTACACTGGTTCATATTCTGAGTGAATGAAGCACTATTGGGTTGTTAGTATATCAACGATAACTTCCATTTATTGGCGCACAAAGCAGGGAATGTAAAGAAATACTGCAGGATTTTACTTCTATTGCGGACCAGACCTGCGTATGTTCATCTATTTGTGTCAAGGTTTTTATACTTTGCATGTTTGCTGCCCAGTAATGAAACTAAATGTTAGGTAGAGCCATGCCATCTTCTGCTTTAGGTTTTTGTAGGGTCACTCTTTGGATACGTGGATGTTTTGAGTTCCAAATAAATGAGGTTATTGTGGAATCTAATTGCTTAAAAATGATTTATTGATGTATATTGGAAAGTTTTGAAATAAAAAACGAAGCTTAGGAAGAATATTCATCTTAACAATGTTAATTCTTCTAGCAAGAGTGAGATGAAGGGTTGACCATCTATGCAAGTCTTGCTTAATTTTTTCCATACAGATGGCGAAATTTTGTTGATAAAGAGCTTTGCATTTACTTGTGATGTTTACCCCTAGGTATTTAAACTGATCTGCAATGATAAAAGGTAGAGTATCTAATCTAATATTATATGCTTGAGAATTCACTGGAAAGAGTACACTTTTATTCAGATTAATTCTGAGACCAGAGATCTTTGAAATTCTGTAAGTGCTGTTAAGACTGCAGGCACAGTATTTTGTGGGTCTGATATATACAGTACCATATCATCTGCATATAACTGATAACTGTTCCAGTCCTTCTCTGATAATCCCCTTTATCTGATAAGAATTTCGACAGCGAACTGCAAGTGGTTCAATGGCGATTGCAAATAGCAGTGGTGACAAAGGCCATTCTTGTCTGGTACCAAGTTCTAGTTTAAAGTAGTCTGAGCAAATGTTGTTAATACAAACTGAAACTTCTGGATTGGTATACAGTAGTTTGACCCATGCACAAATTTTCGGGCTGAACCCAAATTTGAAAGTGAAAAGGTGTCTCCATTCAATCATTTCAAATGCCTTTTGTGCATCCAATGATAATAATATTTCTGGGTTGTTTGACTTAGTTGGTGAGTATATTATATTAAACAGGCGTCGAAGATTGGAAGATAAGTGTCGGCCCCTAACTTTCTCCATCGTTCTAGCTATGATTTTTAAAAGTATCTTAACATCATTATTCAGAAAAAATTTTTTTTTGTAGCTATGCACACAGACATCTTGTGTGTGTATGTCTGAATAAGAGAGTCATGTAGCTGCAATTTTAAGAACTAGACATTAGATGGCAGCAGAGCGGCTGATCAGGACAGGAATAGAATACAGGGGGGAACTCTGTTTTTGGGGTGGCGGAGACGGACGGGGAACGGACTTGGAGAGTGAGGGGGCGGGGGAGATAGACTTTTGCGGAGAGGAATAGACTTTTGCGGAGAGGAATAGACTTTTGCGGAGGAGAGAGAGAATCGACCTGGGGGAACCGGTGAGAGGAGTGATTTTATCGAAGCTTCGAGGGGGCCGTTGGGGATTATTGGATCACTGAGGAGCGTCTGCAGCCCGCGTCTTCCAGAACCCAGGAGTGGTGAGCTGTATATCGCACAATTATCCCTATCTTTACTTTACTCTATTGTGGCCACCTATTTGGAGAGTCCAGTTGGAGGACAGATATCTTTTCGGTGGATTACAAATGCTCCATTTGGAGATAGAGCGCTCCAAAGATAGAAACAAAGGGCCCCAACGCCGTTTTCTTTTTGTTTGTCTTCCTGGTATCACTGGCCAGTGAGGTGGGAGGGGAAGAAGGTTTCCTGAGGGACTGGGAGCATAAAGGGAGCTTTTATTAAATACTGCTTGCTTAGAGGCACAGGTTATAGGATTATATATATTATATTTGCATAAGATACTAATTACTGTTTACTAATTTTCACTGCACTGTTGTTAAGCTTTTATTCTATTTTCTTTGTTTGGGACACCATTCAATTGAGGGTGGCTCCTTTGAATAAAGTTGTTGTTGTTGAAACTTTCCCTGTTGGTGTGTTGGACTGGGGACCTGGTGGAGTGTGCCACTGAGACCTGAGTAATTATAATATATCAGCAGCACCCTAGGGTGTCATTGCTACATTTGGGGACTTGGTCCAGGATTCTTTTTCTCTCAGTCAGAGGTGGTAAAGAAAAAATAAAAAGAAGGGGAATGACATCGCCAGGGAATCCCAGTCAAGTCGAGGTGATGGACCTGACCAGTGCCGTCCAGTGGTGCCGGAATCAAAATGGCTGACCAGAGCAGAGCGTGGTGATAGATATTCCTCAGCTGGAGTGGTCAGAGGATAGAATAAGACAGACCATCTCCACCCTAATAACAGATCAACGTGTAATCGTGCTTGACATCCAGGTTGACCAAAACACCTCTCACACCTATGCATTAGTTGAATGGAGAAAAGATCTCCCTGGTGGGTTCCGGGGTCAGACTGTAATGTTGACGACTGAGATAGAGGCTAGACTGATACAGTTAGGCTCGCAGAGCCTTTTAACAGGAGGACTTACCCAGGTGGGACAGAACTCTAACACTCTCTCTCCTGAACCCAGTACAGCCATACCAGGGTATCCTCCTGCATCGTTCTTCACTGATATAGGAAGACTGGTAGAGACCTTTGTGCGCAGTTGTTCTTCACCTATTAATTATGGATACCAAAAACTGCGATTCTTCAGCGGAAGCCTACCTGTGCCGAGTGGAGAAGAAGCATTTGAGACCTGGATTGATCAAGCCACACAAGCTCTGGGTGAGTGGGAAGCTCCTGATCCCATAAAGAGACAGAGAATTGTGGAAAGTCTTCGGGCCCCTGCATCTGATATTATCCGAAACTTGAAACGAGACAAGCCTGATTGCACCGCAGCAGAATACCTAGAAGCTTTGAGGGAGATTTATGGGTATGTCGAGAGCAGTGAGGAGTTGAAGTATTTGTTTGAACATACTTACCAAAAGGAAGGGGAAAAGCTATCCACATTTGTCACCCGTTTAGACAAGATCTTACACCAAGTGATCCTGAAAGATGGATTGACACCTGAAACCGCCAGCCAAACGCTGTTACGCCAGATACTCAGAGGAGCTCTACCTCTGGACCCTATCTTGCTGAAGCTGAGAGTGAGGGGCCAAGATGAACCATTGACCTACTCTAGGTTGATGAAAACTATTCGGAAGGAAGAAGTTTTGGTAGCAGCCAAGTGTCAGCCTGCCACCACTTTGAATTCACTGAACATTGGGACCTCTACATATTTTGCATTGACCACTCTGAACGTGTCAGCCGATGACGAGCAGCAGCAGATAAAACCCCCCGACTCAGGGTCCCCTTGGCTCAACGGGTGAAGTATCGACTCTTGACATTTTGATGCAGGCAGTGACTCAAGTGGCCAAATCCCACTCTACCTTGCAGCAAGCATTCAACGATTCACAGAGATCGGTTATGCAGGTCATACAGACTCAAGAGGAATTACGACAGTCTATTGGAGATATCCAGAAAGCTGTAGTATCCCTGGCCTTTGAGAAGACAACATCGGGACTCAACACGCGAACAAGAAGCCCTTAGATCGGAGACGATGTTTTCACTGCGGGAAAAACTGGACATTTACAGGCACAGTGTACAGAGGATAGAGTTACTTTCGACCCACTAGAAAAGATATTGAGTGCTCTCCAAGAGAGACTACAAAGTCAAAAAGTCGTCGGAAAACTCCAAATGGCGCCGGTGAAGGAGCCAACCGGTGCCTAAAGACTTCGGCTAGCTTCAATTCAGTTCCTCCAAAAAGGAAAAAGAAGAGGCCCAGAGGGCAGAATGGTAATGTCTCCGTAACAATTTCTGGACCATCAGGGCCACATTCTCCAACTTTCAAGCCTGAGTCTGTCTCCTTACTACAGGAGAGACATGCACATAAGTCTTCTACCTATTCTCAAGGGAGAGAGAGGGCCACCGTCCAGAACTCAAGGGCTGCTAGTTTCGAAAGTTCTTTAAAAGTTCCCAAGGACTTAATTGGGCCTTCTCCAGTGGTCCCTATTCAAGTCGAGGGGATCTACACCAGAGCTGTCCTGGATTCTGGGGCTCAGGTCACTCTGCTATGTCGGGACTTTTATGGTAAGCACCTTAAACACCTACATTTACGCAAGATAGAGAATTTGGACATTCGAGGTGTCGGGGATCAGAATCTCCCCTATGATGGTTATGTGGAAGTTAGACTGACTGCAGGTCAACAGTTGGCTGCATCCAAAGGTACTTATGACACCCTTACGATCGTGTGTTCCCGTCCCTCTGGGTTCACCGGAAGCTCATTGATCATAGGAACAAACTCCAACCTGGTGAGAAGGATGCTCACTCCAATAGTGGGACAAAGAGGCTGTTCGGAAGAAAACATACATCCATCTTTGAGAGCTGTGTACCAGAGTATTGTCGAAGAGGAGGACGTCCCGTCAGAAGGAGTGGGAAAACTCTGGTTTCTGAGCAAAAGAGAAAGAGTCTTGCAACCAGGGGAGGTTGTCTGTTTAAAAGCCGAAGTACGACTGACCTGGAAGCAACCGGGACCCTATGTGATGCTGGAAGGTGCCTCCGCTGGAGACTCAGTATCCACTGTGGACCTGATACCAGAGGCCATATCCACTCGGGCCTTAATGGAGGGAAAGTTACTGTAAGTGTCAGGAATACCACTGACTTTCCGGTGAGACTTAAAACCCGGATGTTATTGGGCGAAGTGAAACCAGTCACCCTGGTCGCACCTCTTTCGTCAGTGAGGGAAGCAGCCACTGAACTTTGTGAGGAACGGTTTTATCCAGAGAACTCTCCAGCTCCAACTGAGTGGAAGAAAAGGATCCAGGCGATATTGTCGGAAAGAAAGGACATGTTTTCCCGAGATGAGTTTGATGTGGGCTGTGCGAAAAGTGTCTAACACCGCATCCGACTGAATAACAGACCATTCCGGAAGAGGTCTCGGAGAATTCCTCTGGCCGACTTTGATGACCTCCGGGAACAGACTGGCGAGCTGAAGCGGACTGGGGTAATCAGTGACTCAAGGAGCCCCTACGCTTTTCCAATTGTGGTGGTCCGGAAGAAGAATAGGTCTCTCCGTCTGTGCATCGACTACCGCACTTTGAATAGGAGGACTATACCTGATTAATATACCACTCCCAGAATTGAAGACGCTCTCCAGTGTCTCACAGGGGCTAAGTGGTTCAGTGTGCTGGATTTGAGGAGCGGGTATCATCAGATTCCCATGCATTCAGATGACCAAGAAAAGACGGCTTTTATTTGTCCTGTTGGCTTTTATCAGTTCAATTGGATGCCCCAGGGTCTTACTGGAGCTCCAGCGACTTTCCAGCGATTGATGGAAAAGACAGTAGGGGACATGCATCTTCTAGAAGTACTGGTATACCTAGATGATCTAATCGTCTTCGGGAGGACACTTGAAGAGCACGAGCAACGCCTGATTAAGGTGCTGGACTGTCTGAAAGGCGAGGGTTTGAAGCTGTCTCTAGACAAGTGCCAAATTTCTTTTTGTTTGTCTTCCTGGTATCACTGGCCAGTGAGGTGGGAGGGGAAGAAGGTTTCCTGAAGGACTGGGAGCATAAAGGGAGCTTTTATTAAATACTGCTTGCTTAGAGGCACAGGTTATAGGATTGTATATATTATATTTGCATAAGATACTAATTACTGTTTATTAATTTTCACTGCACTGTTGTTAAGCTTTTATTCTATTTTCTTTGTTTGGGACACCATTCAATTGAGGGTGGCTCCTTTGAATAAAGTTGTTGTTGTTGAAACTTTCCCTGTTGGTGTGTTGGACTGGGGACCTGGTGGAGTGTGCCACTGAGACCTGAGTAATTATAATATATCAGCAGCACCCTATGGTGTCATTGCTACATTTTGTATAATGCACATTGTAATAAGTCCTTATTTTGTTTAGAAAAGATGGTGATTAATGCTTGGCAAAAAGTTTTAGGTAGAATTTGATTGTCTCTAGCTTCTGTAAATGTTGCTATTAGGAGAGGAGCTAGCTGAGCGGAGAACGCCTTATAAAATTCTGCAGGGTAGCCATCAGGGCCTGCTGCTTTCCCACCTTGAAGTGACTTTGTAGCATCTAGTAATTCTGATAGTGCCAGAGGTTTATCCAGTTCCTCCGCACTAAAAGTATCTATTTGTGGTATCTGCAATGTATCCAGAAATGCATTAGATGTGTGTTTTCTTCTTTAAACTCAGTAGAATATAAGGATTTATTGTAGTCTCTAAATGTGTGCATTATTTTTCTATGGTCAATGATTTTGTCTCTGTTCGTGTTGGTGATTACTGGGATTGCATTGCAAACTCCTTGCTTGTTGATTTGTTGAGCTAAAAGCTTATTATCTTTCTCTCTGTGTTCATAGTAATGATGTCTGGATTTATAAATTAGTTGTTCATTTTCTTTAGTTGTCAAGAGGTTGAGTTCTGAATGCAGAGCCTGCCTTTTCCTATGTAGAGACTCACTTGAGCATGTTCTTCATCTATTCTAGTAATTTTGCTTCAGCTCTGATACTTTCTTGGTTTCTAATTTATTCCTGTGGGAAAGATATGAAATAATCTGTCCTCTTAAGAACGCCTTTAGAGTTTCCCAGAGTATTCCTGCAGAATCCTCTGAGGATGTATTTGTCTCTAGGAAGAAACTGATTTGTTTGGATATAAATTCTGTACAGTTGTTGCCTGCTAATAGAAGCAGGTTAAGACGCCATCTGCTAGATGAGTGTGTGGGGTGTAGTGACTTTAGCTCTAAGATCAGAGGTGCATGGTCGGAAATAACAATAGCATCGTACTTGCAATATTTAATTGTAGGCAAAAAATTATTATCTATAAAGAAATAATCAATTCTTGAGTAGGAATGATGTACTGGTGAGTAGAAAGACTATGTTCTTGAATTTGGGCTTGGAAATCTCCATGAGTCTGATAAGTTGTGGTCAGTTACAAACTGTGTAATTATCTTTGCAGTGTTAGATGTCATCCCCACGTGATAGAAGTCCTATCTAAGAGTGGATTTAAAACACAATTAAAGTCCCCAGCCAGTATAATTTTATGAGTGTTCACAATGGGAATGGATGCAAATACATTTTGCATGAATTCCCTATCATCAACATTGGGTTCATAAACATTTATCAAAATCACTTTACAGTTAAATAAATTACCCATGACCATTACATATCTCCCTTCAGGATCAGATACTACATCTGATGCTACAAATGAGACTGTTCTATGTATGAGAAGTCCCACACCTCTAGTTTGATTTGTAAAGCTAGAATGGAACATTTGGCCAGTCCAGTCTTTTTGCAGCCAGAACTGATTCTTGCTTAGTAAGTGGGTCTCCTGTAAAAATACTATTTTAGCGGTTAAACCTGTTACGTGAGAGAATACTTTCTTTCTCTTTAATTCATGATTCAGGCCTTTAACATTCCAACTCACAAAGTTAACTGTCCCATCATAGAGACATTGATTCTGAATTTTTTATGTCATTTTATAATCTTGACTGGAAGTGAGACTGCTTTAACCTTAATTTCCTATTTCCCCAGGAGTTATTGCCATGCAGCCTATTATTATGTTGGTAGTTATAATTATAAAGATTAAAAGGATAGATTAAGTATAGCCTGCTCTCTTTCTCTGCCCCCTTATCCCCCTCTTTTGCCTCCCCACGTGAGCCTGGACCCCACTTCACAAAGTCCCAGTCCTTTGACATACCCAGAGACAGAGCACATCCAAAGCAAAACAAGCCCCCACGCAGCGGTATTTTAGGATTAAAAAATAGAGATATCTATTGCCAATATAGTCTAAATTCTATAAGCCTAAAATATAATCATTAGCAAACTATAAGCATAAAATATAATTTTCAGCAATCTTATATTATTAAGATAATAAACCTAGGGAATGGTATTAGAAAGTGGTCCAGTATAAGCATAGTAAGTACTAATGCAATAATAACAATAACAATAAACCAAGGGTATGATGTTAAACAAAAAAAAGGGTTAATTTCTTCCACACACACATCTATAACTGTAATTAATTAAACATAAATAAAAAGCGTCTGAGTAATGTAAAGGATGTATAATTATAATAACCCTATCATTACAAGTGGATCAGACAGCAGGTGATATCTCCTTGCCATGTCATGACAGGATGCGACTCACTACTGTTTCAAAATAGTGTTGGGATTAGCTTTCTTAATTGCCTTTCTGCTTCCTCCTTGCTGGAGAAGATGTAGTATTGGCCTTGAACATCCATTTTCAGTTTGGCAGGATACAAGGGGCTGTATGTCATATCGGCTTGCCGTAACAGCTATTTAATGTTGTAGAAGGCTACACATTTAGCAGCTGTTGCGGGAGAGAAATCAGGGAAAATACAAATGTGGTTATTTTCAAATATAATCTCTTGCTTGTGTCTGAGGAGTGCCATTACATCTAACTTACATAGTAATCTCTCGAAGCAGACAATAAAAGACCTAGGTCTGAAGGTAATTGATCCGCATATGCGATAAGCTGCTGCTATCTCGGTATCTGATTTAAAGTCCTCTCCAATTATTGTAGAAAATAGTTCAGCTGCGAATTTCACCAGGTTTGGACTTTCACGATTCTCAGGTAGACCTTTGATTCTATTATTTCTTCTGCTTCCATCTTCCAAAGCAGCAAGTCATTTTCCGAGTTTCTTGCATTTGGAATTTGCAGCTATTGCTTTTCCATCAGTGGTGGATGCTAGATTTTCGGCTGTTTCAATTCGAGTCGTAAATGTCTGCTTAACATCCTCCAGCTGATCGGCAAGTGTGCTCAGTTTAGACGTGTTTTCCTGAATGTGCTCCTCGATTTTTTTCAGCATACCATTAAACACCACCTCAAAGTGATTATATAGGTATTTCTCCGAGTCTTTATTTTCCTGCTTCAGCTCTTGCAGCTCCCGCCACAACTTCTCACTTGCCTTCTCGCTTTTCTTTATATCATTCTTTATCACTTGCTTGAGCTCAGTGATCATCACCTTCAGTTCGGACAGATCATTTCTGCTTTCGTGTACCGTAGGTGAAGCGGCTGGCTCTATTACAGCCGATGGTCCCGGCTCGTGTGGAGTAGGTGAAAGTGCGGACTGCAAGGCCTTTTCCAGTTTCAATTGATCTTCTCCAATCGGCGAGCTATCGTGACCTGCATCACTTGCACATCCGCTCCCCATTTCGCTCTCAACTGGAGACGACGCTGTGGACCGTGGTCCCGAGGAGTCTGGGCTTTCACCCATCTGTTCCATGTCAGTCTCTGAAAGGCCGTACCTTGAGCTTGAACTTGGACTTGTTGGTCTGGGCTTGGATGTAGCTTTAGTTTTCTTCTCCATTTCATGTTTATATATGCTTGCGTATATTGTAGTAGAACCCTTGGGTTGGATAAATACAGGATATCTCTGGATAATAAGGAAATAATATAAAAAATAACACCGCTTTTAAAGGAGCTCTGCTTCAGACGTCCATCTCTCTCAGTGGACGAGACCAACTCCTAAATCAGGTAAATCTATCCTGGTGGAAGAATTTAATTTGTTTAAAATGGAGTACCGGGGTTTAAGAGGATCAGTATTGGGGAGGTGTACTATATTATTTCTAATTTCATTAATTTTTTTTATTCAAAAATACAGCAACAGCCTCATAAGTATCACTGGAAGTTTTTAGGAGGCATTCCATTGAGACACCAGGGTTTAGCAAAGGATCAGTCATAGAGAATAAGACTCTGGGATTGCTAGCATTAATATTTATACTTCTAGAGAAATAACAGTGCCTCTCAAGACGGACTGTGTTGTTGTATTCTGCTATTTTAGCCTTCAGTATCTCATAGTGGATAATCAGGAGACACTAAGGCAGTCAGCTGTGTGGTGTAAACCACAACACTTAACCTTCACCCATCTTGGCAGACTTCATTTTAATATCATGGGATGCTTCTCTGCACACATACATTTTAACACCATTCAGATTTTTTCCTCTGTCAAAATGACCTGTAAATGGAAGTAGGTGATGTGTTGAGCTCTCTGCATCTGCTAAAGTATTATTTATGTTATGCGGTCTTTGAGCTATCATGGACATCTCTGTCTTACATACATGTTACCAATGAACTAAGCTATACTAGAAAACTGCCTTTCATGACACAAGTAATATGAAAATCAAAACTTCACCAGGGTTGTACAAGGGAGCACAGAGTCTTGCATTATGCATCATCACTGCAACACCTTCTACGCATTGCCACAGCAAAAGATGGTAAAGGATGGTGGATTGGGATTCTTCTTTTTTCTTTAAATATGTGTTAGAAGATTTTCTAGATGACAGGCTAAATGGTGTAAAAGTCCGACCACAGACAGACACGACTCCAGATGTCTACAACACACTGTTTATTTAGAGACCATACAACACAATGACCGTGCACAAAACCCAACACTAACTCAGTCCTTATTCCTTCAGCCGCCTCCACTCCTCTCTCTCAAGCTCCGTCCTCTTCCACCCTTGAAGGGAGTGAGGTGGCCCCTTTTATCCCACCCCAGATGTGTTGAGTGATGGTCTTCTGGCAGCACTTCCTAGTGTGGTGGAAGTTCTGCCTTTGCTCCCGGAAGCACTCCGCGCATACACAGTTCCTGGTTCAGCAGCACTTCCGTCACACAGGACTGTAGGACCATCCAGGCGCACCCTGGTGGTGGCCACGGGACCCAGCTCCATTTTATCGTGGCTCTGATGGAATCCAGGGTGGCTGCCCTCTTGCGCCCAGGGAAAAACAGTACCCCTCCCATGGTCCGACTCTCTTCCAAGTGTCACGGTGGATCAAGATCCCTTGCCGTGTGCCACAATGGCCTTGCCATTAAGTCGGTGCTTGACATTATTATAAAATGCCCCTGGCATCTGCATCACAAAGTAGGCAGCAATCTCCAACTCCAGGGCTTTGCATTTTTTTACTTATTCTTTTAATCATAAATGTCCTCCCAAAAAGAAACAATAGGGTACTCCTTAGCATCAAGTATCTGTAAAAATAAAACATCAGGGTGAACACAAAACACAACCCAATCCACCATCTCGGAGTTAGTCCTTACAAAGCACATCAATACATGTGAGAATAAATTAATATCCATCATTGAATTTTGAGTAATAAGACATCTATGCCAAATCTGGTCATTGACTGTTGAAACAATTGCAATGTTTTTGTTGCTTGACATTTTCTCCACAACCTGATACATTTCTCCAGAGGCTGTTAATGCTTCCAAAACTGCCAGTCTCCTTGGGAATGTTAAATCATTAATAAGAACAGCAATGGTTTGATGATTAACTAACACCCCCCACACACACACCGCACTTAGGACCGAATAAGGAAAGTGAATTTTATGACAGGGATGGGAGAAGTGTGTAAAATCAGTTTGGCAAGAGATTCTCTACAGGACTCTCTCAATCAACTCCACAGGAAAGCCAAACTACCTAACTGGGAAGCCTCAGCACAACAAATGTTTTTGGGGGGCAGGTGTGAATGTTATCGTGTGCTCCCATTGGTCTGAAGTATGGCTGTTCAGGAAAGGCTTGAATCAGAGGCTATTCAATAACTCAACGCATTATTGGGTAAGGATTTGGACAAAGAATGTATACATTCATTTGCTTTAGCACTCCCTATCTCTCTCTCACACCATCATGATGAAGGAGAATCTCACACACCATGAATTGAAAAGAAGTCCACATTGACATGCACAGCCAAGCAGCCATATTGAGAGTGGCATTCGGGCCATCCTGAAGAAAACTAGAAATGATAACTTAACTCAGCAGTTCTCAAACTTTTGTATTTCGCCCCCCACTCCCCCACCCTTTTCTACTTGGAATAATTCTACGCCCACGGAATAATAATAAGATAGATGAGAATAACTCCTGATACAACTAACAAAGGTATGATACCTGTGTGGTGTTGCGGTATCCTATCATTTTTTCCTCCATAAGATTTGAATGTGTTCGGCTAACTTCGATGAAATATTTGCAATTTATTTTTTTTAAACGGCTTTAATAACTATTTAAATGCCTTGTGTGGTTTTTGGTTGTATTTCTAATCCCAAAAACAAAGAATAAAGTATTTATTCTTAATTATTTTTTATGTAAAGAAACAATTAAATATGTTTTAATTTTTAAAAATCTCGTAAACGAGGACACTGATGAAGTCAATCTGCGCGAGACGAACGTATTTTTGTCTGACAAATATTATACTGCTGTTAGTTGTATCATGTGAATAACCCAATTTTCAGTAAATTATTTAACTCAATTTATCAATATTGACTATGCTGCCAATGTGGTGCAGTCATGCCGCATTATCACCTGATCTACTGTTATCCGAATGTTCGCAACAGATACCGATACGTCTCGAACTTTCTGGCTTGAAAATACGCGACTATAAAAGCAGCAGCAGCGGAGCTGCACGTCAGTTAGTTCATATCTGTGTCATTGTGACTGTGTTACATAAGAGATTTTGTCAGTTGGAGTTCAAACTCTGAAAAAAATAATTTTGATGTCTTGTTCATTTATTCCCTTCATTATTCTTCATTATTTATTCCCTTGTACAGCTTCAGCGCCACCACGGGGGGCGCGCCCCACAGCTTGAGAACTGCTGACTTAACTTGAGACATCAGAAGTAACTAACAAGTCCGTGTGCCACATGAAACTACACATCAGCATTTATCAGGTTGTATGGTTGCCAATATTCACTTGTACATTGCTTATTGTTATTATTTTATGAGTATTTCCAATAATAAATTATTTAAAGTTGTGACTTAACTTCTGTTTGTCTTTTACTCTGTAATTGTTTGAGGTTAAAGATGTAGAAGGGAAGGAGGGGAGAAGTTATAAAGTACAATAGCTTATAAACAATGGTAAGTGTATGGGATTTGAGGCATTCTGACAAAGGCCTAACAACAAAGAATAATAATATGAGTAACAAGCTGGTTAGGTTTGCAGATAATACCAAGATAAATGCATTGGCAGACAATCTGGAATTTGCTGAATCATTACACGTTTGCAGTTGCATATTTTACAGTTTTTTCACATTTTTGCACTCATAAAGACAGAGTTCAGAAGTCATTAAGAAGGCTAACAGACTGTCAGGTTATAGAGCGGCTTGACGTATGGAGTACAAGTCACAGGAGGTTCTGCTCAGGTCTTTATAACACACTGGTGAGGCCTCAACTGGACTCCTGTGTGCAGTTTTGGTCTCCAGGCTACAATAAGGACACAGCAGAGCTAAAAAGTCCAAATATGAGCGGCCAGGCTTGGGGATGAGTTATGAGGAAAGATTAAAAGAGCAGAGCCTTTCTTAGTTTAAGCAATAGAAGATTAATTGGAGACTTGATTAAAGTATTTAAAATTATGGATCAAGTCTGTGACTTTCAAATGAGTTCATCAAGAATATGATAACACAATTGGAAACTTGTTAAGGGTAAATTTTGCACAAACATTAGGAAGTGTTTCTTTACAGAGACATGGAATAAGTGACCAAGTAGTGTGGTAGACTTTAGGGACTTTCAAAATTCGACTTGATGTTATTTTGGGAGAATTAAGTGAATAGGACTGGCGAACTTTGCTGGGCTGAATGGCCTGGTCTCGTCAACATTTTTCTAATGTTCAAATATTTTAACATCCGTTGGATAAAAATTAGGGGGCGAGAAGTTGCTCAGGTATTTTCAAACCATCAGAAGGGGTGCAGCAACCTGTGAAACACAAGACTATGGAGCCTATGCAAACAATGGGATGCTGGTGTGAACAGACACCATTTATCAATCAGCACTTTATAGATTCTTCTCCAGTGCTGAGGCCTATTGGCTTAAAAATAATAATAATAATAATAATAATAATAATAATAATATTTCATTATATTTATATAGTGCTTTTCTCATTACTCAAAGCGCTATCCACACAAGGAGGAACCGGGAAGCGAACCCACAATCTTCCACAGTCTCTGGCTGTGTCTCAACTGGCAAGTTTTGGGTAAAATCCTGGCATTGTGTTGGTTCACAGTGTTGGGAAAAATGTAGCAAATCGAGGTTTTATCGCAAGTTCACTGATTAGGGTTTCAATTCCATTCTTCACTATGAATATTACAATGAAAACTGAAGTTACATTAAAACTATTTTCTTCTTCTGCCTCTTAAAGCCTTCACACATTCACGTGGGCTCACTAAGTATTGACATAGCCCCCAGTCTTGTTTGTTGTAAAAAAGTCAAATGGCCATTTATTTTGGTTTGGCAAGGTTTTTATTAATCAGCTGTCCTTCCTGACACCAAACACAGTTCTCAGTGGTGAGCCTCGCCATTGACTAAAAATTCAAAACATGCAAGGCAGCGGCTTAGTGGAATCTGCCAGCCTCCCAGTTTGGATTCAGAGTAGTTTTCTTTTTCCTGGTCACAGATGACTGCCAAGCCTGGTCTGCCTGCCATCAGTTGCAGCTTAGCCTGAGGCTGCAAGGGAGCCAGTTTACTATGGTGGGCCGTGTGGAGGCACTGCAGTAGTCTTGATATTATTATGGGTTATCAACCCGTGGAAGGGGCCTACACACCTTTTCACATTTTATTGTTATACAAGACTGAAACCCAGTGGATTATTTTGGCTTTTCTGACAACATACGTAGTGAGGGAGGCCATCAACAGACCTCTAAGAACTCTGAATGAGTTACATTGAATGATGTTGGAGAGACAGCGCAGGCAACAACTGTGCCAAAGAGCTTCATCAGCTACACCCTTATAGGAAAGTAGCAAAGACAAAGCCACTGTTTTAATTGACAAAGAAGAAAAACAACAACAAACAGGAGGCACGTGGGAGACTGTGAAGGCAGCTGGAAAAAGGGTCCATAGTCAGAAGAACCCAGAATTGAATATTAGCCATCAGACTAAATGCTATGTTGCACTCCACATTACTACAAATGTACCATTTCCACTGAGAAGCATTGTGGTGATAGCATCAGACTGTGGAGATGCTTCTCTGTAGGAGGACCTGGAAGGCTTTTGAGGGGATAATGTAGTAAAGCACGGAGGAGGAAAACTTGATGTAGTCTGAAAAGATCTTGTGCCTAGAGAGAAGACAACAAACCCAAGAATAAAGCCAAAGCTACAGAGGAATGACAACAATGTGAAGGTCTTGGAGTGGCCAAGTCAGAGTTCAGATCTCAATCCATCTAAAAATTTGTGGCTGGACTTGAAAAAGTCTGTTCACTTACAACCTCCATGACACCTGATAGAACTCGAGAAGAATGAGGAGAAATATCAGTGACCTGATGTGCAAAGCTTAAAGAGATCTGTCCACCCAGACCCAAGTTTAGAGCTAATACCAAAGGTGCATCTACTTAATACTAACTAATACTAAGGGGTTGATCAACTATACTGGTCTACACCAAAATCCAGCACAAAAAAAGAAAACTGTATTTTACAGATTTAGGTGTGCTAAATCGATTACTGAAATTGGAATTTCTCTACCACAAACTGTTGCCACAAGCTATCAGATTTAGTTAAAAAAAACATTAATCTTTAATAGAATAATTATTTTAATATTCAGAATATTATTTGAAGTATACTTTGAGGTACAAAATGGCAGCTTTCCTTGTTCTTAATGTTAACTATGATTTATGGAATCTAATGCAGAAGATCAATGAATAGGAGAGAATACCAGAGGAGTGGAGGAACAGTGTGATTGTACCCAATTATATGGAGAACGGTGATATTCAGGACTGTGGAAACTGTAAATTGATGAAGCACAAAATGAAAATTTGGGAAAGGGTTATACAGAGAAGTCTTGGGGAGGAGCAGTTTGATTTTATTACAAGGAGAGGAACAACTGCTGCAGTCTTTGCATCGAGACAACTCATAGAGAAAAACAGAATGGTTTGCCTTTGGAATTTATTGATTTGGAGAAGATTTATGATAAAGTGTCATGTCAAGAAGTCTGAAGGCGCATGAGATAGGAAGGAGGACCAGAGAAGTATGTGAGGATTGTTGAGGATATGTTTGAGGGAGTGAGGACTCAGTGTTGGGTAACAGACAAGATTCCAATTTTAGGTGGTCTGCACCAGGGACCTACTTTAAGTCCTAACTTGTTTGATCTGATTATGGATGTGTGGACTCCTAAGATAAAAGACAATATGGTGTGTAGCATCAGAAAAGAGAAAGTGGAGAGAAATTTGGAAGAATGGAGAAGGGCTTTGAATACAGAGGGTTGAAGATAATGAGGAACAAGACAGACTATCTGTGGTTTAATGGTATCCAGGATTCAGAAGTCAACCTGCAGGGAGATCCATTGTAAAGAGAAGATAACTTTAAGTATCTAAGATCAGTGGTAGCTGAAGATGAAGAATTAGAACCAGAATTAAGAAGTTAAAAATGTGATGAATGTGAATGTGTAGATAGATGTGCATAGTTACAAAAAAATGACACAATAAGAGATGAGACAATCAGAGGTTCGACAAAAGAGGGAGAGATGTCTAAGAAAGTACAGGAAAGGAGGTTGAAGTGGTGTGAACATGGGATGAGGAGAGACAAGGAATATGTGGGCAAAGGAGTGATGGGAATGGAAGTACAGGGAAGAGGAAGTGAGGGAGGCCAAAGTGGAGGTGGATGGATAAAGGAGAAGAAGATCTGAAGGAAAGAGTCTGAAGGGGAGGAGGTGCAGGGCTGGCTGATCAGGGCTGGCTGATGAGGCACATTGAATCCACATAGATGGGGGAAAGATGAAGAGGAAGAAGAAAATTCCACCATGAAACACCATCAGAGGACTAGAATTGCACAAAACATTTCCAAATGACTACATTTTGTAAGTAATAATTATATTTAAAACAATTCGAAATGTAATTAATAAATTTTTCAAGTCTGAATATACAGGGTGAGCCAAAAACAAGTACCACATTTCAAATGTTTATTCAACAAAAACATTAAAAGATAAAATAAATTTAATTACAACAAAATAAAAGGTAAACAAAATAGATTTTTTTTATTAATTTTATTACAATCCATACAAAGCAATCAAGTTTTTACAAAAAGAAAAATTGAATTAAGGACAGATCGATCCCCACCCCTGAGAGAGAGAGAGCAAGCCAAACGGTGTAAAATTTAAGGCTTGTAAACATACCTAAATTAATAAATTCTCTGTGCTTTATAAACTTATTTTAAAATATTATTGATTAGATCCTGCCATGTTTTGAAAAAAGTCTGTACGGATCCTCTAACTGAGTATTTGATTATTTCCAATTTCAAATTGTATAACACATCGGTTTCCCACTAACTTAAAAGAGGAGAGTTTGGGTTCTTCCAGTTTATCAGAATAAGTCTGCGTGCCAACAGTGTAGTGAATGCAATCACAATTTGTTTGTCCTTCTCCACTTTAAGCCTCTCTGGAAGAACCTCAAACACAGCTGTTAGTGGGTTAGGAGGGATTGTGAGTCCAAGGCTGTCTGAGAGGTAATTAAAAATTTTTGTCCAGAATAATGTTAATTTGGAGCAGGCCCAGAACATGTGACCCAGTGAGGCTGGGGCTTGGTTGCAACGTTCGCAGGTTGGATCATACCCTGGAAACATTTTGGAGAGTTTTAGTCGAGAGAGATGTGCTCGATATATAATTTTGAGTTGTATAATTGTATGCTTTGCGCATATGGAGCTCGAGTGAATTCTCTGCATTGCTACTTTCTGCTCCTTTTCTGATATATTAATTGAGAGATCTTTTTCCCAGTGTCCTCTTGGATCTTTGAAAGGGAGGGATTGTAAAATGATTTTATATATTGTAGAGATGGAGTCTAAGTCCTTGAGATTGAGCAATATTTTTTCCAGCATGGATGAGGGTGCAAGATGAGGAAAATCTGGAAGGTTCTGTTTAACAAAGTTCCAAAATAGATTTCTTTCACTGTGTTTTAAAAACGATGTCTTCAGGGTGGTGGCCATCATTGGCGATACACTCGTCGAGACGATTTCTGAACACTCGCATGACTCGTTCTGCCGTTTCAAGGGGGATGTCGGTGGTTTCGTGGTGAGTAGCAGCCTTGAGGGCTTCAAGGTTTTGAGGTCAGTGTGCGTATACCTTCGACTTGAGAGAGCCCCACTAGAAGAAATCGTATGCAGTGAGAGCAGGCGAATGTGAAGACCACCCAACATCGCCGCGCAGGGAGGTCATCTTCCCCGGTAACATCTCCCGCAAAACTTTCCTTAAAATCGCGGTTTTATTTTTCCTTTTTTTAAACCTTCATCTCTCTAAAATTGGATATGACAGAGCAATTGGGATTTCAATCCAGAGTCCTCAAATGTTTAAAGAATGCCTAAAATTTCTAACTGAAGCACACTTTATTTCTTTATTTATTTGCAGATCAGTGTTATTTAGTGTTTTACAGTTGAAATCAATTAGACCATTTTGACAAAATCTGATTTCACTTTGTAATTGAAGAATATCTTTTTGTTGCCAAAAAACCAAAATTATCTCCACTGGGATTTAATGTTATGTAAAAAATAAAATGTGAAAATCTCCAAGGAGTGAAGACTTTTTATAGGCACTGTATGTATAGCTGGGTCTCCTGATCAGATCTGAAGAAGCCCTAATCATCCATATGTCAGAATTAAACAAAATGTTTGCAAGTCCTGCTCAAAACATGAAAATATTTTACAGATTTATGTTTTTAAACTACTAGTATTTCATCCAGCCATTTATTGAATCTGCTTCATATCTATACTAATAAAAGGCAAAGCCCTCACTCACTCACTCACTCACTCACTCACTCACTCACTCACTCACTGACTGACTCATCACTCACTGACTGACTGACTCACTCATCACTAATTCTCCAACTTCCCGTGTAGGTAGAAGGCTGAAATTTGGCAGGTTCATTCCTTACAGCTTCCTTACAAAAGTTGGACAATTCATTTCGAAATTCTACGCGTAATGGTCATAACTGGAAGCAGTTTTTCTCCATTTACTGTAATGGAGATGAGCTTCAATGCCGTGGGGGCGGAGTTTCGTGTGACATCATCACGCCTCCCACGTAATCACGCAGTACATAGAAAACCAGGAAGACCTCCAAAAAGCGCTGAAGAAAACATGCATTATATAATTGAGAAGGCAGCGAAACAATAAGAAGCGAGCGAGTGACATATACAACCATATTCATGAGTTCTGCTACTTCGGAAACAAAGCACGATGTAAACCTACACTTTAAATTAAGTTCATAGACAGGCTGCCGCTGGCGTTTGTAATTTAGTGCCTGCCCATATAAGGCCGTCCGTCAGCGGCAATCCAATAGCAAACTCCCACTAAATATTCACGGGTGAAGGACTGTGCTTATGCAGAGGAAGATGAGATGGTCAGGGTGGTGTTTGACACAAACTCAGCGAAACTGCGAGAGAAAGTTTTAAGTGCCAGGACTAAGGTAACATTAAATACAGCCATGGACATAGCATGAGATGGCACCAGCACAGCTGGGAACCTTCGATGCATGTACACCGAGTGGCTCACGTGAACTGACGCAGTGCACAGATAAAAGCAACAGTTCCAAAGAGCGCTGAACAAAAACCGAATTACACAATTGAAAAGGCAGCAAAAAATATGAAGCGTCTGATAAGCATATTCATAAATCCAGCTACTGCGGAAACAAAGCACACGGTGGAAAAAGTCAATGTCCCGCTAAAGGAAGACAGTGTAAAAAACCCGTGCATGCAGTGTGTCAGGTCTCAGATAAAGAAGAAGACGAGCTGTTTATTGATGCAGTAAGAAACGAATCGATGAATGAAACCTGTCATCTTTACAACGATTGACAAACACGGAATGTAACTTGAACACAACACATCCTACAAATACGAACCTGATTGAAAGAAATAATGATAATCAAATCCTTGATGACAGCAACACTCAGTAACACTCACAAAACAAATACTGTATATTGACAGTCATGTTACGTTATTTTTAAAATGTTCCCTTTTCTTTTCTAGCTTTTTAACACACTACTTCTCGCTGATACGCTGGGTATATATATATATGTATATATATATTCCGATCTACATACTCGAATAATGGATACTTTATTCGCCATCAATGATTGTTTTGGTAAAGCCATACTCAGTGTATTCATTAGATGAACGGTAAAAAGTAAGAGCGAGGGAGGATGCAGGCTGTAGTGCGCCAACTCTATCTGAATTGCGCGATCACATTTCAAAAATATATCTTTTCAAGTTCTATTTAGTCCATATTTGTCAAACTCAAGGGCCACGGGCCACATCCGCCCGTGTGTAATTATATCCGCCCGAGATCATTTTATATACTGTATTATTGTTATTAATGGCCCAGGTATATGAAGCGCTGGTAACACAATAAACTACAGATCCCATAATGCAGCGCTTCAGCTGCCTTGCTGAACACTTACCGCGTTAATCAAGTCTAGCTTATGATGCTGCAAGTTATTGCGAAGCTAGCTCACACGATGCTGGAGAGAAAAGTTGATTCTGAAAATAGAGCCTTTAAAAACCGATGGGAGGCTGAGTATATGTTTACTGAACCCGTGTGTCTCATTTGTGGAGCTAATGTGGCTGTAATTACAGAATTTAATCTAAGACGGCACTATGAAACAAAACATCAGGGTAACCTGAATGCAATGCAGAAGATACAGAAAGCAGAAGAATTAAATAAGAATCTGACACTTCAGCGGACGTTTTACCCGTGCACAATCACAAAGTGATTTCAAGTGAAGCTGCTTTTATGGGAGACACAAATGCACCAGTGCACCTTGCCCCACTTTCCCTGTTGCCAAGTAATGTTAAACCAAGTCGTCACTACGGTGTTCCCAAATACGCACTTTGCTGATAAACTGAGCGCACTGAGTTTGCACGGCGCTTTGGTGACTTTGAAGAACAAAAAAAGTCCGTCTACATGCGGCTCGAACCTTGTGCATGTTTGGTAGCACATATCTGTGTGAGAAGCTCTTCTCAGTGATAAAGACTAACAAAACAGCACACAGGAGTCACCTCACTGATGAGCACCTGCAATCCATCCTGAGAATCTCCACAACACAGAACCTCACACCAAACATAAACGAACCTGATGCCAAAAAAAGATGCCAGGCGTCCAGCTCTAAAATGACATATGAGCAAAGACAACTGAATGATTTGATTTGTTATTGCTGAAAGGAACACATTTTATTTATATTTCCAGGTTTTGTTATGCAGCATGTTCATATTTGAATTTGTATAATTTTGACAGGATATATTTTTATGGAGAGCAAAATCTTTTGGGATATTTAAAATCTAAGTTTATTTTTTATATAAAATTACATAAGAGTAAAGAAATTTGAATGTTTGTTCTTTTAATGTTTACTTTATTTCTAACTTGTATAATTTAGACAGGATATATTTTTATGGAGAGCAAAATATTATAAGTTGTTTAAGGTTTGAGTTGATTTATTCACGAATAATATTCCTGTCTGTTTTACCATTCCTACCAAAGATATTTCTGTCGACTAAATAAAAATTCCTTCTATTTAAAATTTAAATAGAACTTGAACAAATACGATAGTTCATAATATCCACGCAGACTTGCACGTAAGAGCGGGAGTTATCCATTTTAACAAGCAGCGTATTGCACTGATACGAAATAGCTGTGTGTGTATATATGTAGATATGTATGTATATGTATATATATGTTTATATATGTGTGTGTGTATGTATGTATATATGTATTTGTGTGTATATATGTGTGTGTATGTATGTATATGTGTGTGTATATATATATATATATATATATATATATATATATATATATATATATCTATACTAATAAAAGGCAAAGCCCTCACTCACTCACTCACTCACTCACTCACTCACTTACTGACTCATCACTAATTCTCCAACTTCCCGTGTGGGTGGAAGGCTGAAATTTGGCAGGTTCATTCCTTACAGCTTCCTTACAAAAGTTGGGCAGGTTTTATATCGATTTACGCGTAATGGTCATAACTGGAAGCAGTTTTTCTCCATTTACTGTAATGGAGATGAGCTTCAACGCCGTGGGGGCGGAGTTTCGTGTGACATCATCACGCCTCCCACGTAATCACGCAGTACATAGAAAACCAGGAAGACCTCAAAAAAGCGCTTAAGAAAACATGCATTATATAATTGAGAAGGCAGCGAAACAATAAGAAGCGGCGAGTGACATATACAACCATATTGATGAGTTCTGCTGCTTCGAAACAAAGCACGATGTAAACCTACACTTTAAATTAAGTTCATAGACAGGCTGCGCTGGCGTTTGTAATTTAGTGCCCACCCATATAAGGTCGTCCGTCAGCGGCAATCCAATAGCAAACTGCCACGGGTAAATATTCACGGGTGAAGGACTGTGCTTATGGAGAGGAAGATGAGATTGTCAGGGTGGTGTTTGACACAAACTCAGCGAAACTGCGAGAGAAAGTTTTAAGTGCCAGGACTAAGGTAACATTAAATACAGCCATGGACATCGCACGAGATGGCACCAGCACAGCTGGGAACCTTCGATGCATGAACACCGAGTGGCTCACGTGAACTGACGCAGTGCACAGATAAAAGCAACAGTTCCAAAGAGCTGAACAAAACCGAATTACACAATTGAAAAGGCAGCAAAAAATATGAAGCGTCTGATAAGCATATTCATAAGTGTAGCTACTGCGGAAACAAAGCACACGGTGGAAAAAGTCAATGTCCCGCTAAAGGAAGACAGTGTAAAAAAAACCCGTGCATGAGGTGTGTCAGGTCTCAGATAAAGAAGAAGACGAGCTGTTTATTGATGCAGTAAGAAACGAATCGATGAATGAAACCTGTCATCTTTACAACGATTGACAAACACGGAATGTAACTTGAACACAACACATCCTACAAATACGAACCTGATTGAAAGAAATAATGATAATCAAATCCTTGATGACAGCAACACTCAGTAACACTCACAAAACAAATACTGTATATTGACAGTCATGTTACGTTATTTTTAAAATGCTCCCTTTTCTTTTTCTACCTTTTTAACACACTACTTCTCCGCGATACGCGGGTATATATATATATATGTATATATATATATATATACCGATCTACATACTCGAATAATGGATACTTTATTCGCCATCAATGATTGTTTTGGTAAAGCCATACTCAGTGTATTCATTAGATGAACGGTAAAAAAGTAAGAGCGAGGGGAGGATGACTCATTGAGGCATGCAGGCTGTAGTCTGCCAACTCTATCTGAATTGCGCGATCACATTTGAAAAATCTATCTTTTCAAGTTCTATTTAGTCCATATGTGTCAAACTCAAGGGCAGGGCCACATCCGCCCGGCGTAATTATATCCGCCCGCGAGATCATTTTATATACTGTATTATTGTTATTAAAGCCCGGGTATATGAAGCGCTGGTAACACAATAAACTACAGATCCCATAGTGCAGCGCTTCAGCTGCCTTGCCGAACACTAACCGCGTTAATCAAGTCTACCTTATGATGCTGCAAGTTATTGTGAAGCTAGAGTTATTGCGCACTGAGTTTGCACGGCGCTTTGGTGACTTTGAAGAACAAAAAAAGTCCGTCTACATGCGGCTCGAACCTTGTGCATGTTTGGTGGCACATATCTGTGTGAGAAGCTCTTCTCAGTGATAAAGACTAACAAAACAGCACACAGGAGTCGCCTCACTGATGAGCACCTGCAATCCATCCTGAGAATCTCCACAACACAGAACCTCACAGCAAACAGAAACGAACTTGTGGCCAAAAAAAGATGCCAGGCGTCCAGCACTAAAATGACATATGAGCAAAGACAACTGAATGATTTGATTTGTTATTGCACGTAAGAGCGGGAGTCAACCGTTTTAACAAACAGCGTATTGCACTGATACGGAATAGCTGTGTGTGTATATATGTAGATATGTATGTATATGTATATATATGTGTATATATGTGTGTGTATGTATGTATGTGTGTGTATATATGTAGATATATATACAGTATGTATGTATATATGTGTATATGTATAGATATGTATATATATATATATATATGTTTATGTGTGTGTGTGTAAATATATATATACTGTATATATATATATATATATATATATATATATATATGACAACAACACTCATCACTCACAACAGTGACAAAACAATTACATTGACAATCATGTTACGTTATTTTCAAAATGTCTCCTTTTCTTTTTCATTGCTTCTTTAACACACTACTTCTCCGCTGCGAAGCGCGGGTATTTTGCTAGTAATATTATAATTATGAATGCCAGGATCTTTTGTAGTAACAGTAAGCCAAAGGCAGGATGAAGATGAAGATCAGAGTCCCTACAAAAATGACAGAGATTTGTTGAGAAAAGGTCCACTCTGCACAGATGAAGATCAAGCCAATACCATAATGCAGTGGCCCAGACCACCTATAATACAAGTTCATTGGTAACTCCAGTCTGACCAGAATGAGGGACTTTGGTGGATCTCTGTGATGGACTGTCACCACCACTAGCACTGATTCCTGTGCTTCAGCTCATCCTGCTAAGATGGACTCTTCTTCCTCTCTGCAGTCCTGAATTTGATTAAAAAGATGAAAAAATTGAGGAAAGTCTTCTAATTGTAATAAACTACTGAATTTACATCATTGATGTTCTTAATTTCACAGGCTTGGATTGTCATCTCAAGATGTCTCACCTTTGGAGATGGCTGCCCTGGGCCGACCTTTCCAGGTGGGGATGCTCTATGACTGTCGCACTGATTCACTCATTCCAGGTAAGAGAAAATTCAATTTTTTATGTTTGCTCTCTCAAACAGACCACCTGCAGTGATATTTTGGGATCCACGTTTGACCAAATTACAATTATTTTGTTTGTTTAATTTTGTTTTTCTCACCAGATGTCACTCTATGGGACTTGGAAAACCTCAAGAAAGACCTCAAGATTAAACCCCAGGAGAACACGCAGGTCAACATCATCACTTTGGACTCCTTGGATGAGAAAACTTCCATCTTAAATATGACAGCCTCCCTTAAAGCGAGCTTCTTGTGTGGCTTGATTGAGGTTGATGGAGCTGCCAAGTACCTCAATAACACCAAATCATCCAAACGACAGTCCAAGGTCACCCTGCACTACAGCACGACCACCAGAATGGAGCAGCTCAGCATGAGCCACTTAGGGAGACAGAACGTCGTCTATCCAGAAGTGTTTGAGCAGAAATCGGCCACCCATGTTGTCACAGGCGTGTTGTATGGTGCTCAGGCTTTTTTTGTTTTTGATCAATGGGACTCTAAAGAGGAAGAGAACCGAGATAATAAAGGAAAATTAGAAACATTAATTCAAAAATATATTTCCATAGATGGAAAAAGAACCCTAAAAATGACAGATGTTGACAAGGCAACTGCTGACCATCTTAATTTCACATTCTATGGTGATTTTCTCCTTGATCACAATCCTACAAGCTTTCAGGATGCCATGCAGAGTTACAACAATTTGCCAAAGCAACTTGGCAAAGATGAGAAGCTAGCAGTGCCCGTCCAGGTCTGGTTGTACCCACTGAAACATCTCGACTCACAGGCTGCTCAGCTGGTACAAGAGATCAGTGTGGCACTCGTGTCCAAATCTCAGGAGGTCCTGGAGGAATTAGATGAGCACATCATGAGATGTAATGACATCATGAAGGACGGTGTTGTCAATAACTTTACTATAATTAGGAAAAATGCAAATGACTTCAAATCAATGCTTAATCAATTTAAAAATACCTTCCAAAAAGACCTGGCAAGGGTATTGCCAAAAATCAGGGGGGGTAATGCCAGTGAAGAAGAGCTGGCCAACATTCTGAAGAAGAAGGAGGAGTCGCCATTTAAGAAGTGTGTCATAACAACATGGCTGGAGAAAAGAGTAAAGGAAATAACTATGCTCAGAAGTTTCTTTAATCGAATTGAAGAAATTAAACTTGATATTGTTATCAATGACCTGGATACATTAATTTACAATACTAGTATTAAAAATATTGTCTGCTTGACTTTCACTTCACTCCATGTGTGTCATTCATACATGTTGGAAATGGAACGCTATCTTCAAGCACCTCCTAGGAAGTCCTCATATCATCTGTCAGAGCCAAGTGAAGAGTTAATCATCCAGAATTTCAGACAGCATTCCCAGAGTTTCATCGAGTTTGCTGAAATTAACCAAAGCAGCAAGACAACGAGATTTCTTGTCCACTCCATCCCTGATGTTGAATGTCTTGGGGCAACAATCTATTTGTATGAATGTGGACGTCTCATCAACCACAGCTTTCAGCTTCCATCGAAACCTGAGACTCTTGAGGTTGACTCCCAAACAGAAGACAGTGTAACCCTAATGCTTAGACCACCAAAGTGTGACTTAGAAGGGTACAGAGTGGAGTATAAGCGACTCGAAGATGAAGAGTGGAAGACTGTAAACACGACTGATAAAAGTGTAAAATTTACCATTGCAGAGTTACGTCCAGCTTCAACATATCAATTCAGACACAGAGCCGTTTGTAAAGTTGGTGTGAGTCAGGCCAGTGATACGATTGAAGTGAGGACACTGCCCGTTAAAAAGCCTACGGGAAGATATGCTATAAAAGACAAATGTAAGGAGATAAAAGGTGGAAAATTAAGACTTTATCTTTTGCCTTTGAAATCACAGTTCATTAATACTGTGAAGAAGATTGAAACATTTCCCTTTGGAAACAGAACATCCATCAAACCTTCAAAATCAATTATGGTCCTTGGAGCAACAGGTTCTGGCAAATCCACCCTCATCAACGGAATGTTTAACTTTATCTTAGGTGTCCAGTGGGAGGATGACTTCAGGTTCAAGTTAATCCATGAAGAAACATCTAGAAGTCAAGCTGAAAGCCAAACTTCTGCTGTCACTACCTATGAAATGAACTACCAGGATTGTTTCAAGGTACCATACTCCTTCACTATAGTCGACACACCAGGTTTTGGAGACACCAGAGGAATTGATCGGGACAAACAAATCGCTGAGCAGATACGAGAATGTTTTTCATCTCCACAGGGTGTCCAACATATTAACGCAGTGTGCTTTATAGTTCAGGCTTCCCAAGCTCGACTGACACACACACAGAAGTACGTCTTTGACTCCATTTTGTCCATTTTTGGTAAAGACATAGCCAATAACATCCTGGTCCTGATCACATTTGCAGATGGACAGCGTCCACCAGTTCTGGATGCCATCAAGGACTCTAATATACCGTTCCCCAAAGATGAGAAAGGGAGCCCTTTATTTTTCAAATTTAATAATTCAGCACTTTATGCTAATAATGACGAGACTAATAGCAGTGATTGTCTGATGTTTGACAAAATGTTTTGGGACATGGGTGCAAAGAGCATGGAGGGGTTTTTTAAGACTGTAGAGATGATGGATGATAAAAGTTTAGCACTAACTAAAGAGGTGCTTAAAGAGCGCAAGAACTTGGAGATGGTAGTGGAAGGACTGCGGCCTCAAATCAGTAATGCACTGAGTAAACGTGAAGAAATTCGACAGACCCGTGACATTTTAAATAAGCACAATACTGACATACAGAGCAACAGGGATTTTGAGTATGAAGTGGATGTAACTGAGACAATAAGAGAGAGCATTGCAGGCACCGGCAAGTTCATCACTAACTGTCAGAAATGCAACTTCACCTGTCATTATCCATGTGGGTTACCAAATGATGAGAATAAGATTTCATGTGCTGCTATGAAGGACGGGGTCTGCACTATTTGTCCTGGTAAGTGTGAGTGGAATATTCACTCCAACCAACAGCACAAATTCATCTATGAAACAAAAAAAGTCAAAAAGACGTATGATGAACTTAAGAAGAAATATGAAGATGCACAAGGGGAACTGATAACAACTGAGCAAGTGCTTAAGCAGCTTCAGCATGAACTGGATGATGTGACAAACTTGATTTACAAACTCATTACAGAGTCACATGAAAGTATTAAACGACTTGATGAAATCGCCCTCAGACCAAACCCGCTCTCCTCTCCAGAGTACATTGAGCTCCTCATTCAGTCTGAAGAACAAGAGGCAAAGCCGGGATGGATGGAGCGAGTGAAGTCACTGCGGGAAGTGAAAGAACATGCAGTGATAATAGCCAATCTCAGTAAAAATGATAAACTGTCACCAAGTCTCGAAACCAAAAGTCAAAAGAGAAAATCGTCAGAGACACTATGCCCACAGAATATCAAAGTTACAAAGCTGACCTTTTGAAAAGTAAAATCAATAATTATCAAAAGTAAATTTGTTATATGTGGTTCAAACTAGGGTACTGAATAACTGTTTTAGGACCTTTGTTATCACTCAACTGATGGCATCTGTTAAGAGAATTTGATTTTATTATGAAATAATCAAGAATGTTAAAAGTGTGTTTAACTTATCTTTCTTTTTTATTCTAACTACTTTATTAAAAGCCTTTATGGAAGAAAGCACAGCATTGAACTGTAACTTTGACTATTTCTATTTTACTCTAACTTCTGATCTCTATAAAAGTAATTCGTCTAACCACAAAAAGAGGAAATGTTAGTAGAGACAGCAAACCACCTATTAAATTCGCAAAACTGAAAGTTGTCACCAAAAAAAGGCAGTCTAGAATGATGAAGGTGAATTACAAAGTGGGCATTGCCCATTCATTTAGGCCTGTAGTGGCACACACGGCCTGTCAAGACAGCAGATTTTATTTAGAAATTCAGATGTACTTCCCAACCTGCAGTCCTAAGTGAATGGCTGAACTGCTCCTCGTACCAACACTTTGGTCAGCTCTGATCTACAGTATATCTGATATCATGAAGGTGTAAATCAAAGCTGAGTGGGCACCTTGTAGAAAGTCCTTCATACAAAAATGATCCCAAAATGATGTTCATTCTAAGCTGAACTGTGACTGGATATGATGGACAGAATAAGGCACCTATAAGGAGAGACTAGAGATGTGTAACTGGAAATGGACCTTGATCCAACCACCAGAGGTTTCACCTACCTTCAAAGCTAGCTGAATTAATCTCATCTGTCTCTTTTGGGAAGAACTAAAGACTCAAAACACACTCTTTATTGGAGACTTGAAAGCTGATGATCCACTCTGTTTGGGGTGAGAAGCCACCAATTCCCTGAGCAAAAGGTTCACAAACTTTCTTTGTAATGGAAGCTATTACCCATAGAGCCTTGGAGCTGGATGAGTTGAATGAGCTCTAACATCCACTCTGCCAAGCTGAGCTCTGTGCCAGTGACTAAGCCCAGACTGAGAAGCAGCCATAACTTCAAGAAGGGAACTTCAGTGCCTACACTCATCTGCCAGAGAGGACCTAAAAACGAGCCGAGAAAGGCAGCACCACGGACAAAGGACCATGTAGAAAAGAGAAACAGTGCACTTCAACGTGAGAAGGGTCCTCCACTTGAACCCATAAAACTGTATCAGTGCCGAGATAAATCAGAACTTTAAATAGCCAGTTAACTGCCTGCCTCTCTCTTGCTAGATGTTTGTCTGTCTTACAGCCCATCTTCCATGTCAATAAATATGCAGTTAAAATATTTCTATAATCCTTCTGTTTATCAACAAATTGTTTTATTCTGGTTCTTAAAACAAGTGGACTTTAGTTACCTTGATAAAAGTCTACGGCAGGCAGGAGACCCCCTACTACAGAGAAAGTTAAGGAAAATAAAATGGGAGCCTTATCAAATTATTTAGTTAATTATTGGCATTGCCAAAAGAACAGCTGATAATTAAATAACCGAGTTAAAATTCTCTTCTAATTCCAACAGCCCTGATCTGAGGTCCTTGTCATACTGAAAGGTTGTCTGCCACCCCTGAGGTGGGCATGCACTCAAGCAGGTTTTCTTCAAGGGTCTCTCTGTATTTGGCCGCATTATCTGCTCAGTCGTGCACCTCACTACAAGAATGTGCCGGCGTCCAACACAAAGACAACGGTAGATTTAATAAAAATCAGAGAGATAGCGACCTATTCTAAAGTTTTTAACCTGCCAGATAGTACTAGGAAGTTGTACCGTGTCAGCCATTATGAATGTAGTAAGAAGTCAAGCAAAATGAGACCTTCTATCGGCTAACTACAAATTATTTAATTAAAACTAGTTAGCCAATAAAAGGTGTCATTTTACTGGACTTCTTGCTTCTTAACCTGCCAAATGTAAAATAGGCAAATATTTAAGAAATATTTAGCAAATGCTAGAATATGTGCCAGAATTTACAGAGGAAGAAAAATCACTCTTCATCCACAAAATTGTAACTCAATCTTTTTATTAATGGAGTTTTGGAAATCGGGTCCAGGTTTGAGTTATTGTGCAAAGCACTGGACGGGCATATGCTGTGCGTACAGACCCTGCTATGGCTCTAATAAAACAAAGATAAGGTCAATCGCCCAGGGAATATTATAGAATACTGTGAGACAATTATGGGATTTCACATCAAACTCAAGGGATTGTTTCTTCTAAATCTCTTAACTGCAATTAAAAATATAATCATGTTTGGCCGTGATGCATATAGGTTTAGAAAGCTTGTACAAAATGGAAATAGCTGAAGAGGCATGGCTGACAAAATGTTGTGTGCATGCCAGATAAATGAAAGAAGGGTCCGAGCCTCCACAAAAGTGGAAAGACTGGAATAAATCAGCAAGCCACCTTTTAAAAGTGAGCTGTGAAGAAAATTCAACACGGCAGCAGACTTCTAAAGAAGAGGAACTGCTCACTTCTCGTGAAAATGTCACCCAAACATTAGATGACCAACGCTTGCTGATAAATGAGCAAACCTCAACAGCAGAAGACACTGCAGCAACACCCAGAGGATGTGTTGTTAGTTTGGTTAAATAAGAACAAACTGTTATTTCTTTAAGTGAACTTTATTACAAGTCTACACCATTACTGAAACATTGCAACTTTATGCTACTCTATGCAGGTACTGACGGCAACTGCTGCACTGCTAAGGTCTCTTCTATACACAGTATATAAAGATTCAAACACACAAAAAGCATATAAAGCACATTGTCTACAATAAATACAATAAGTCATTTCTTTCTTTATGTTTTCTTGCTTTTTGTTTGATTCAATACCAATGGTCTATATAACTAAGAGAAACCTATAGAGAAAACTATTCCCACTTCAGAGCTATTCTTTATTTTGTGATGTCTTCATTTTTTCTTTTGGAAGTCTTTCCTAAACCCTGTTTGATGTTTTTTCATTGTATTGACTTTCGAGTCTTTCATTCTAGAACTCATCTGTCAGGTAAAATAAAATTCTTATGGATACCCAGTTTCTCTTCTCTAGAGATTTCTAACATGCACCAGTTTGTCAAAAGCCAGTGCAGTTTTTAGACACGCTTCATTGTCTACAGTATTGTAAACAGTGCTTAGCATTCAATTAACAAACATTTTTTATAATAAGTTAAATACATTAATTATACGTAAACATCGCAGTGAGATAAATTACTAACAGTAACTTATTTACTTTATTTATGCCCTCCACCCTTTCCGGGATATGGGCCGCCAAAGGTAGATCTCCAGAGATTTCTGTCCTGGGCCATTCTTTCTAGTTGACTTCAGGTTTCCTTGTGATGTCTGCTTTGAGATCGCGTCGCCAGGTGTTTCTTGGACTGCCTCTCTTCCGCTTTCCTTGGGAGTTCCATCTGAGAGCCTGTCTGGTGATGCTAGTTTGCGGTTTATTCCATGTGCCGATAAGGATTCTCCTGGTCGAAAGAAGGGTCATCTTCCAGGAAGTTAGTCTCTGTTTCCTTGTTTGGCGTTTCTATAGCGTTGGGGTTTTATGGGGTGGGGTTGCTAGCCCAACGCCCAACCCTCCTCCTTTTTCATCTGGGCTTGGGACCGGCAATGGCGGAGTAACTAACGGTAACAGTGGGGTTCAAACTGTTCTATAAACTTCCTGCAAAGTTTATTTAATTATTTATTTATTTGTGTATCAATGTATGTATGTATTTTATTAAAAGCAAGTAACATTCCATACAATCAAATCAAACTTAACAAACGTGTCTTGAACCCCAACTCAAGAGAAAGAGAAGAAAGCCAACAACCGGAGCAGATCTTTAAAAGTAGCAAACTGGGAGAGGAATCCTTTCTCCCAATATGAATGCTTATTCTAAAATTTTACCGATTAAATCCTGCCAAATGTTTAAAAAGTTTTGAATAGATTCTCTAAGTGAGAATTTGATTTTTTTTTTTTCCAATTTTAAATATTGTACCAACTGGCGTAAAAGAGGTGAGTGAGGATTCTTCCAGTTGAGCGAGACAAGTCAACACGCCAATAGTGAAGTAAAGGCCATTACAGCTTGTTTGCCCCTTTCCACTTTAATCTGGCAGTCCACCACACATGACTGTTAATTAGTTAGTTAGTTAGTTTGTGCTCAAATGTTATTTTGTCTAATTATGATTCTGGCTACTCATTACAACCAATTGATGTCTTTCTTAGGTAGTCCTGTTTGGAGAGCAATACAGTAATCTAGATAACTTAAAATAAAAGCAGGAGCTAATTTTTTGTAGTCTTGTAAGGCTATTAGAGATCTACCTTTTGCTTTATTCCTTAAGTGAAAGAATGCAGTTGTAATAATCTGGTTAATGTGTGATTTAAAGCTTAGGTCAGAGGCGATGTTAACCCCGAAATTCTTTACTTCTGACTTAATCTTAAAACTAAGGGATGAAGTTTACTTCCAATATCCTCGCCATATCCATGTTTGCCAATCACTAAGATTCCTGTGTTTTCCTTATTTAGTGTAAGAAAGTTACTATTCGTCCAATCTGAAATACTGCTAAGACATTGGATCAAAGAGTGTGGAGCATCATAGTCATCAGGTGCTATTAATAAATAAAGCTGTGTTTCGTCTGCATAGCTGTGAAAGCATGGAAGCATGTCGTTGGAGAAAATCAGTAGACCCAGAATTGACCCTTGTGGTACACCGTATACAATATCATGTATCGCCGAAATACAATCACCACAACTAACAATGAATTTTCTACCTGTTAAGTAAGACTGAAACCAATTTAAGACGCTGCCAGAGAGGCCCACACATTGTCTAAAGTGATTTATACGAATACTGTGATCGATGGTGTCAAATGCTACACTCAAGTCTAAGAGAAGAACAGAAATACAGCCTCTCTCTGCATTAATTCACAAATCGTTTACTATTTTGAATACTTGAATAATAACCCTCACCTATTCTGTTTCTTTTCTCGGTACCTAAATGTGGCCATTGGTGCCACGGCCCACCTGCCAAGTTGTTTGCCTGCCTATGGTAAAGTCATCCCTGATGGAGGATCACAGGAATCATGGGAAAGAGGGGTCCTTTCATCGGATTGGCTGGCCGAGCAACGTTTCAGCCGTGGAATGGACAAATGGGGAGGCAGCTAGATGGATGAGGTCTCCAGGACTCTAAAAATATCCAAACCTAATTATGTCATACCATCTACTGTTAAACCATACTTCTAAAAGTTTTATTATTATGCTGTCTTAAGGAATTGTTCTGTTCTGTATATTGTATTGTATTGACCCCCTACTTTTGACACCCCCTGCATGCCCAACCTACCTGGAAAGGGGTCTCTCTTTGAACTGCCTTTCCCGAGGTTTCTTCCATTTTTCCCTACAAGGTTTTTATTGGGAGTTTTTCATTGTCTTCTCAGAGAGTCAAGGCTGGGGGGCTGTCAAAAGGCAGGGCCTGTTAAAGCCTATTGCGGCACTTCCTGTGTGATTTTGGGCTATACAAAAATAAACTGTATTGTATTGTATTGTATTTTAAACAGGGAAAAGTCAAGCAAAATGACACCTTTGATTGGCTAACTAAAAAGATTACAATATGCAAGCTTTCTTGCCTGAAGAAGGGACCTGATTTGCCTCAAAAGCTTGCATATTGTAATCTTTTTAGTTAGCCAATAAAAGGTGTCATCATGCTTGACTTTTCTCTACATTCATAATGGCTAACACAGTACAACACCCTAGTACTACTTTAACCAGAAAAGTTTTTGTACTATGATTTGTTCTAAATTCTGACTGAAACTTAAAAATAGAATGTTTATTTAAGTAACCATTGAGCTGATTAATAGCTGCCTTTTGTAGAATTTTACTTAAGAAAGGCAGGTTAGAAATTGGCCTAAAATTGTCAAAGACAGAGGAGTCGAGATTACTGTTCTTGAGCAGGAGTTTAATAACTGCCGTCTTTAGACAGTCAGGGAAGACTCCCATTTATTTTTTTCTTTATTTTGCCTTATACAATTTCTCGTATTAGGAATTTATTAGTTTTCGCATACCCCTTAAGGTCAGAGTGGAGGGTCAATAAGAACATCTGGGATTTCTTTAAAAAAGCCTGTTGTACCGGTCAAGGATGCAGGTGGAGAGTTTCAATTGAGAACATATTTTTTCTATAAATATTGCTAATAATAGTGGAGCTAACTTCATTGATTTCTTTTTATAAAATTCGGCTGGACAACCATCAGGGCCTTCTGTTTTCCCACTCTGAAGTGCGTTTATAGTGTCTGGTGATTCTGCACTAAGAGTATCTCGCTGTGGTATCTGTAATGCATCAAAAAACTCATTAGATTGTCTTGTCTTTTTAAAACTGAGTAGAATATAAGGACTTATGGTACTCTCTAAACAAGTGTGTTATATTTTTATGGTCACTGATTTTATCTCTGTCTGTGTTGGTGATTGGTTATTGCATTGCAAACTTTCTGCTTGTGGATTTGTTGAGCTAAGACTTTATTAGCCTTCTCTCTGTGTTCATAGTAATGATGTCACGATTTAAAGATAAGTTGTTCTGTCTCTTTTGTTGTCAAGAGGTTGAGTTCAGATTGCAAAGCGTGTAAAGTGCCTCATTTGGAGACCTACCATATTCTTGATCTCTTCCGGTAATTTCACTGATTAACTCAGACACCTTCTTCATCTCCTATTTATTTTTATGGGAAAGATATGCGATAATCTGTCCTCTTGAAAATGCCTTCTGAGTTTCCCAGAGTATTCCTGCAGAGACTAAAATCATGTTGCTTAACAAAAATGCTTGGTGGGACACTGCTTGTTGTGTATCTCTTACAAAACCCGAAAAAATGTTAGGAAGATTAGGCAGGGCATACCATCCTTCCCTTACTAGAGTCTATGTATGCTCAATCTTTCAGCCAATGGAAAGGGAGTTTGGGGACAATACTGAAAATAAACCTAAATAATCATCCTAAGGAGAATAATTGTTAATCAATGGGAACAAAATGTGTCTATACCCATCTGCAACCAACAAGTACAAACTGACAGTTTTGCATGTGTATATAGGCCATACTTGATGGTCAAAACTGATTAGATGTTGAAGATCCAGTGTACTAACTATATGATCTTGTGGACATCAAGGCCAAGTTCCATGAAATCGACAGAGTTAAGTTAATTCATTCAGTTATGTAGGGTCTAAAGTACACAGAGTGACCAGGCTGATTCCAGGGCTATATGGGATGAGTTATGAGGAAAGAGTAAAACAGCTGAGTCTTTAAAGTTTAAGCAAAAAAAGATTAAGAGAAGACCTGACTGAAGTGTTTAAAATTAGGAAGAGAATTAGTCCAGTGGATCAAGATGGTGACTTTAAAATGAGGTCATCGCCAGTCAGCTTCAGTCACACCTTATGCGTTACAATTTATTTGAGAAATTCCAGTCTGGATTTCGCACTGGTCATAGTACAGAAACTGCACTAACACGGGTTGTAAATGACATTCTGATATCCTCTGATGAAGGAAACTCCACTGTAATTATGTTGTTAGATTTAAGTGCAGCATTTGACACCATTGGACGAGAATTGACCATTCTATTTTACTGCACAGGCTAGAAAATGATGTTGGGCTTACAGGCCCCGTGCTCGCTTTGTTCAGTTCTTATTTATCAAATCGATTCCAATATGTACAGAAATGTGCTGACAGTACTCCATCATTATACACAGAAGTTCAATATGGTGTCCCGCAGAGCTCAGTACTGGGACCTTTACTGTTTTCACTTTACATGCTTCCACTGGGATCTCTCATTAGGAAACACAATGTTAATTTTCACTCAGTATGCAGATGACACCCAGTTATACCTTTCATTTAAATCAAATGAAGTTTCTCCGATGTTGTCTTTAATTAGTTGTGTTAGTGAATTAAAGGAGTGGATGAATGAGAACTACTTGTCTTTAAATACAGATAAAACAGATGTTAATTGTTGGAGGGAATGACGCTGATCACAGCAATATTTTGTCGTCATTTAACTCAGTTGGAATCCCAATTAATTTTACTGAATCAGCCCGCAATCTAGGAGTTATCTTTGACTCTAGCATGTCATTTAAAGCACATATTACAAAGTTGTCCAAAACATGTTTCTTCCATCTTGAAAATATTAGGAAATTAAGGCGCTTTCTAAATAAACAGGATTTTTAGAAATTAATTCATGCATTTATCTCTAGTAGGATTGACTACTGCAATGCGGTGTTCACTGGCTGTTCAAACTGTTCTTTATACAGCCTCCAGTTAATCCAAAATGCGGCTGCAAGAATTATTACAAGAACAAGAAAATATGAACACATAACTCCAGTTCTTAAATCTTTACACTTGCTCCCGGTTAAGTTTAGGGCAAATTTCAAAATCCTCCTTTTAACATATAAAGCATTAAATGGCCGAGGTCCGGCTTACTTGTCTGAACTTATCATGACTTACAAACCTGAGCGCACATTAAGATCTCAAGATGCCGGTCTGCTTATGATTCCAAGGATTAATAAAATAACAGTGGGAGGTCGAGCTTTTAGTTACAGGGCCCCTAAACTGTGGAATGGTCTTCCTGCTTCTATAAGAGATGCCCCTTCGGTCCCAGCCTTTAAATCTCGGCTGATTAACTGTACAGACTGCATCTCTGTTGTTAGTCATTAGCACTAAAACATAAGTAACATGATTTTTATAATTTGTTACTAACCATCACCTATTCTGTTTCTGTTCTCGGTACTCAAATGTGGCAATTGGTGCCCCGGCCCACCTGCCAAGTTGTTTGCCTGCCTATGGTAAAGTCATCCCTGATGGAGGATCACAGGAATCATGGGAAAGAGGGGTCCATTCATCGGATTGGCTGGCCAAGCAACGTTTCAGCCGTGGAATGGACAAATGGGGAGGCAGCTTGACGGATGAGGTCTCCAGGACTCTAAAAATATCCAAATCTTATTATGTGATATCATCTACTGTTAAATTCTGCTCTGTACTTCTAAAATTTTTATTATTATGCTGTATTAAGGATTTGTTCTGTTCTGTATACTTGTATTGAACCCCTTCTTTTGACACCCACTGCATGCCCAACCTACCTGGAAAGGGGTCTCTCTTTGAACTGCCTTTCCCAAGGTTTCTTCCATTTTTCCCTATAAGTTTTTTTGGGAGTTTTTCCTTGTCTTCTCAGAGAGTCAAGGCTGGGGGGCTGTCAAGAGGCAGGGCCTGTTAAAGCCCATTGCGGCACTTCCTGTGTGATTTTGGGCTATAGAAAAATAAACTGTATTGTATTGTATTGTATTGTAAGAACACGGGGAACACAGAAGGAAAATCGTTAAGGGCTTGATTATTGAAATACTGAAGGTGTCACAATGAAGGCAGTCTTTATAAGTGCCAGGTCCCTGTCGACACTGCAGCCAGTCCAAACCTATCATTTAAATATCATCTGTGTGTTTATTTATTTATTGTAAGACACGTTATAATAAACTTAACAGATGTTAACTTTTTATTTTAACAATCTTTTCAGGAATTTCCTCTGGCTGTCTCACAATGTGCTTGTTGAATCTTTGTGTTGGTGATTTGAGTCTGACAGTCAGGATCAAAATAATGTGTGGTTTACCGGCACATTCCAAACACGCACTGTTAGCTTATTTACTGAGGACATCTAGTGGACAAGAGGTGCAAGTGCCTTCATTGTTGCAGCCTGTCCTGATATAGTGTGGTCCAGATGTAATTATGCAGATCCAGATCATCTGGATGACTTTGATTTATGCGGGGACTATTCCAGTTCAGCGCGAATTCGATTCTTCATGTCATCAGTTCGCACACTTCTCGATGGTCCGGGATTTTTCGGGTGATTTTTTATGTAATTAACTTAATAAGTTATAGCATAATAAAAAATTGCATAATTAGATCTGGACAACTCAATGGAGCGGATGCAGAAGCGCTCCTGGCTTTTATCAAGGCGTCACAGTCATTTGAGTTCAGGGGCTTCTTAAACTGTTTTAAAAGTTGGGATATTTTTCATTTTTTATTTGCTTCTTCCGTGAAACAGATAGCACACTTCTATTAATGATTTTTTTTCCTAATAATTAATATCTAAAAAAATAAATTAATATTATTAGTAAAACAAAATGCAATGGTATATATTAATACAGTAAAATCCATGTTTGGTAATAGTATTTTATGTTATCATGTAGCCAAAAACTAAGTCCAAATAAACTTGAGGTGACTCAAAGGACCATCATAGACAGAGGAGTTCAACTCAAGTGATGTCCTGCTGATGATTTATGGGAAACAAATACTGTCCAAATGCAGGGGTGCAAAGCTGGTGAAGGTTAGCCATCTTGATTTGCTGATCTGACAAAGGGGCTTCTACAGAGTACTGAATGAAGGGTCTGCATAGGCATGAAGGAGAGGTCTCAGGTTTTGATTTTTTTTTTTTTTTTTATTTTATTAATTTTATTACAATCAATACATAGCAATCAAGTTTTAAATAAAGAAAATTATGCTAAGAACAGATCGATCCCCACCCTTGAGAGAGAGAGCAAGCCAAACGGTGTAAAATTTAAGGCTTTTAAAAATACCTAAATCAACAAATTCTCTGTGCTTTATAAACATTTCAAAATATTACTGATTAGATCCTGCCATGTTTTGAAAAAAGTCTGCACAGATCCTCTAACTGAGTATTTGATTTTTTCCAATTTTAAATAATATAACACATCAGTTTCCCACTGACTTAAAGAGGAGAGTTTGGGTTCTTCCAGTTTATCAGAATAAGTCTGCGTGCCAACAGTGTAGTGAATGCAATCACAATTTGTTTGTCTTTCTCCACTTTAAGACCCTCTGGAAGAACCCCAAACACAGCTGTTAATGGGTTAGGAGGGATTGTGAGTCCAAGACTGTCTGAGAGGTAATTAAAAATTTTTGTCCAGAATAATGTTAATTTGGAGCAGGCCCAGAACATGTGACCTAGTGAGGCTGGGGCTTTTGCAGCGTTCACAGGTTGGATCATGCCCTGGAAACATTTTGGAGAGTTTTAGTCGAGACAGATGTGCTCGATATATAATTTTGAGTTGTATAATTGTATGCTTTGCATATGGAGCTTGAGTGAATTCTCTGCATTGCTACTTTCCACTCCTTTTCTGATATATTAATTGAGAGGTCATTTTCCCAGTGTCCTCTTGGATCTTTGAAAGGAAGGGATTGTAAAAGGATTTTATATATTGTAGAGATGGAGTCTAACTCCTTGAAATTGAGCAATAATTTTTCCAGCGTGGATGAGGGTGCAAGATGAGGAAAATCTGGAAGGTTCTGTTTAACAAAGTTCCTGATTTGAAGATAGTGAAAGAAATTTGTAGCTGGAATGTTAAATTTGGAATGTAATTGTTCATAGGATGCAAAGACGTTGTCTATATAAAGATCTCTAAGCAAGTTAATTCCAAATTTTTCCAGATATTAAAACTGCATATGTTTGTGAGGGTTGAAAGAGGTGGTTCTTTTGCAGGGTGCCACAGAAAGAAGCTTCTCCGTCTTAAAATGCTTTCTACATTGGTTCCAGATTCTAAGTGAGTGGAGCACAATTGGGTTATTAGTGTATTGCCGATAACGTGTGTTTATTGGAGCACAAAGCAAGGAATACAAAGAAGTACTGCAGGATTTTACTTCTATTGCGGTCCATGCCTGTGTATGTTCTTCTATTTGTGTCCAGGTTCTTATCGACTGTATATTTGCCCCAGTAATAAAACTGGAAGTTAGGTAGAGCCATGCCGCCTTCTGCCTTTTGTCTTTGTAGGGTCGCTCTTTTGATGCGTGGATGTTTAGAATTCCAAATAAATGAGGTTATTGTTGAATCTAATTGCTTAAAAACGATTTATTAATGTATATTGGTATGTTTTGAAATAAAAAGGAGCTTAGGAAGAATATTCATCTTAACAGTGTTAATTCTTCCAGCTAGTGTGAGATGAAGGGTTGACCATCTATGCAAGTCTTGTTTAATTTTTTCCATGCAGACGACGAAATTTTGTTGATAAAGAGCTTTATGTTTACTTGTGATGTTTACCCCGAGGTATTTAAACTGTTCTGCAATGATAAAAGGAAGGGTGTCTAATCTAATATTATATGCTTGCGAATTCACGGAAAGAGTACACTTTTATTCAGATTAATTCTGAGACCAGAGAGCTTTTGAAATTCTGTGAGTGCTGCTAAGACTGCAGGCACAGAATTTTCTGGGTCCGATATATACAGTACCATGTCATCTGCATATAATGAGATTTTCTGTTCCAGTCCTTCTCTGCTAATCCCCTTTATCTGATCAGTATTTCGACAATGTATTGCCAGTGGTTCAATGGCAATTGCAAACAGCAGTGGTGACAAAGGGCATCCTTGTCTTGTGCCACGTTCTAGTTTAAAGTAGTCTGAGCAAATGTTATTGATGCAAACTGAAGCTTCTGGGTTAGTATACAGTAATTTAATCCATGCACAAATGTTGGGCCAAACCCAAACTTCTCCAAAATAGTAAAAGGTATTTCCATTCAATCATGTCGAATGCTTTTTCTGCATCCAATGATAATAATATTTCTGGGGTGTTTGATTTAGTTGGTGAGTATATTACATTAAACAGGCGTCGAAGATTTGAAGATAAGTGTCGGCCCCTAATAAATCCAGTTTGGTCTTGTGATATTACTGAGGGAGCACTTTCTCCATCCTTCTAGCTATGATTTTAGAGAGTATTTTAACGTCGTTATTCAGAAGTGAAATTGGTCTGTATGATGCACATTGTAATAAGTCCTTATTTTGTTTTGGAAAGACAGTGATTAGTGCTTGGCGAAAGGTTTGTGGAAGAGATTGGTTATCTCTGGCTTCTGTAAATGTTGCTAATAGGAGGGAGCTAGCTGAGCGGAGAATTTCTTGTAAAACTCTGCAGGGTAGCCATCAGGGCCTGCTGCTTTTCCACCTTGGAGTGACTTTATAGCATCCAGTAATTCTGATAATGACAGAGGTTTATCGAGCTCCTCCACACTAATAGCGTCAATTTGTGGTATCTGTAATTTATCCAGAAATGCATTAGATTGTATATTGTCTTCTTTAAACTCAGTAGTATATAGGGATTTATAGTAGTCTCTAAAAGTGTACATTATATTTTTGTGTTCGATGATTTTATCTCCGTTCGTGTTAGTAATTACGAGATTGCGTTGCACATCTTGCTTGTGAATTTGTTGCGCTAAAAGCTTATTAGCTTTCTCTCCATGTTCATAATAATGATGTCTGGATTTGTAAATTAGTTGTTCGGTTTCTTTAGTTGTCAAGAGGTTTAATTCTGAATGTAGAGCCTGCCTCCTCTTATGTAGAGTCTCGCTTGGTAGTCTGGCATGTTCTTCATCTATTTTAGTAATTTCGCTTTTATCTCTGCTACTTTCTTCGGATTTATTTCTGTGGGAAAGATATGAGATAATCTGTCCTCTTAAGAAGGCCTTAAGAGTTTCCCAGAGTATTCCTGCAGAGATCTCAGGGGATGTATTTGTCTCTAGAAAGAATTCAATTTGTTTGGATATAAATTCAGTACAATTCTCGTCAGCTAATAGAAGCGGATTGAGACGCCATCTGGGGTGAGTGTATGGGGCTTAGTAATTTCAGCTCCAAGATCATCGGAGCATGGTCTGAAATAACAATAGCATCGTATTTACAAGATTTAATCTTAGGCAAGAAGTTATTATCTATAAAGAAGTAATCAATCCTTGAGTAGCAATGATGTACTGGTGAGTAGAAAGAATATGTTCTTGAATTTGGGTTTAAAACCTCCAGGGATCTGATAAGTTGTGATCAGTTATAAACTTTGTAATTATCTTTGCGGTGTTAGTTGCGTTCCCCTGTGGAGGAAGTCTTATCTAAAAGTGGATTTAGAACACAATTAAAGTCCCCAGCCATTATAAGTTTATGAGTGTTCAGATTGGGAATGGATGCAAATAAATTTTGTATAAATTCCTTATCATCAACATTAGGTGCATAAACATTTATCAAAATCATTTTACAGTTAGATAAGTCTCCCATGACCATCACATATCTCCCTTCAGGATCCAATACTACATCTGATGCTACAAATGGTACTGTTCTATGTATGAGAATTCCCACCCCTCTAGTTTTCTTTGTAAAACTAGAATGGAACATTTGGCCAGTCCAGTCTTTTGCAGCCGGAACTGATCCTTACTTAGTAAGTGGGTTTCCTGTAAAAATACTATTTTAGCATTTAGACCTGTTAGGTGAGAAAGTACTTTCTTTCTCTTTAATTCGTGATTCAGGCCTTTAACATTCCAGCTTACGAAGTTAACTGTCCCATCATGGAGACACTGATTCTGAGTTTTTGGTGTCATATTATAGTCTTAACTGGAAGTGAAATAGTTTAGGTCTTAATTTCCTATTCCCCCAAGAGTTGTTGCCATGCAGCTTATTATTACGTTGATAGTTATAATTATAAAGATTGAGATGATAGATTAGATATAGATCAAGCCTGCTCTCTTTCTCTTCCCCTTAACCCCCACCCTCCCTTTTTGCCTCCCCAGGTGAGGCTAAAACCCACTTCATGCAGTCCCAGTCCTCTGACATACCCAGAGACAGAGCACGTCCAAAGCACATCAAGCCCCCATGCAGTGGCGCTTTAAGGTTAAAAGATAGAGATATCTGTTACCAATATAGTCTTTAAAAGAGGAAAAAAAAAAAAAAAAAGAATTTTGCACTTAATATATATACATATATATATATACACATATACATACATATATATATATATATATATATATATACACACACACATATACATATAATCTTCATCAATTTTAGTGCATTAAGATGATATCCCCAGATAATAAACCCAGGTGATGGTGTTAAAGATGTGTCCAAAACAAGCATAACAAGTCTTAATGCAGTAATAGCAATAACAGCAAACCAAGGGTATGATATTGAACAGTCTCATTTAGGGTACACATGAAATAATTAGAAAAGAAAAAAAAGAGGAGGAAAACGTAATTAAGCACAATAAAACATAAACATTTAGCCCTAGTAATACTAAGTAATGATAAGTAATAAGTAAGTAATAATAATATAAGAATATGAGAATATATGCTGATAAAAACCCGTATTTTAAAACAAATAGATCAGACAGTAGATTATTAATCCTAGCTTTATCATTTACCGCCATGACTCACAATTATGTATCAGAATAGTCCCGGATCAGCTTTCTTAACTCATTTTCTGCCTCCTCCTTGCTAGCGAAAACATAGAAATGACCCTGCCATTCCACTTTCAGTTTTGCCGGATACAGGAGGCCGTATTTGACATTGGCTTTCCGTAGACGCTGTTTAATATTATAGAAGGCGGCGCGTTTAATAGCTGTTGCTGGAGAGAAGTCAGGGAAGACGCGAATGTGGCAATCTTCATATATAATATCTTCCTTTTTTTCCTGAGGAGTTCCATCACCTCTAACTTAAATGATAATCGTTCAAAACGAACTATAAAAGATCTTGGTCGGGTCTGACGGTGTTTGATCCAGCGCTGTAAGCCGCTGCTATCTCAGATTCTACTTTAAAGTCGCCCCCGATTATTTTAGAAAAAAGTTCAGTTGCGAATTTCACCGGGTTTAAACTTTCTCGATTCTCCGGCAGGCCTTCAATTCTGACATTATACCTTCTATTCCCATCTTCTAAAGCAGCCAGTCTGTCTCGTCCGATGCGAGAGATGGACGTCTGAAGTGGAGCTCCGCTAGCAGTGGTGCTATTTTTCATATTATTTGCTTATTATTCAGAGATATCCTGTATTTATTCAACCCGAGAGGGACCGCTACAGTATATGTAAACACATATAAACATGGCCAACAAGAAGGGGGTCCGAAGAATCAAGACTAAAGCTACATCCAAGCTGCGATCAGCAAGCCCTAGTTCGAGATACGGCCTCTCAGAGACAGACCTGGATCAGATGGGCGAAAGTACAGACTCCTCGGGACCACGGTCCGCTACATCGTCGCCGGCTGAGAGCGAAAAGGGGAGCGAAGGTGCGATCGTGAGTGCAGATGTGGATAGCTCGCCGATTGGAGAGGATTACCTGAAACTGGAAAAGGCCGGGAGGTCCGCGGCTTCAGTTACGCAATTACGCGGGACTGGAGCAGGGGGACACCGGCTTCAGCAGAGTCTGCTGCTTCATCTACGGCACAAGAAGGCACATTTCAGCTATCTGAACTGAAAGTGTTGCTCGCTGAGCTAAGGCAAGATATAAAGAAAAGCGAGAAGGCTAATGAGAAAGCAACGGCAAAGGCACTTGAGAGACTGAAACAGGAATTAAAACAGGAAATCCAACAGGCAAATGAAAGGCTGCGCCAAGAGGTACAACTAGAACTTGACAGGTGCTGGGTAAAATCGAAGAGCGCATTGAGAAAAACTCAGTTAAACTGAGCACGCTTGCTGATCGATTGGAGCATCTTAGTGAGACATTCACGAATCGGATCGAAATAGCCGAACATCTAGCTGCCTGTGCCGAGGAAAGAGCAGTAAATGTCAGTTCGGAATGTAAAAAACTCGGAGGTTTTGATTTTTAATAAATCTGCATACCCTTCTAAAGACATGTTTTCACTTTGCCATTATGGGTTATTAAGTAAAGATTAAATATCCATTTAAAATGAACTCTATAACATAAAAAGAGTGTGCAGAAAATGAAGGGGACAGAAAACTTCTTTAAAAATGTTACATTTAAGAAATGTGAACAACAGTCACAGGCCTGCCATCACTAACACATATCAATTGATGCCATTTTTTCATCAGTTGAGTTAGACTTTCCTGTTTATAAAGCCTTTGAACCCCCACAGGATTATCTGAGCTCCATTTTTAACTACATGACATTGAAAAGTGCTGTTAAAGAAGCTGCAAGTCTTTGGGAGGACATCAGAGCACCGGGAGACACGAGGAGAACATGCAACCTCCACTCACAAACCCTGCTCTCCGTACTTTGAGGCAGCAGTGCAACGACTGAGCCACCGTGCTGCCCAGAATGAACATACAAACATAATACAAATGATATGAACTTTCTCATTTTCATATGGATTTGCTCATTTGTTTCATACACGTAAAACAGGCAATCAAATTATAAAAGTATTTAAACTGATTCCCTTAAAACACTAACATTTACAAATAAAAATAATATTCTTACATTTGCATTTTCTATTAATTCTGCCCTTCTGCTTTAACTACAAAGATTTTGTCATATTAGCTTTACATTTAGTTATGTCTCAAATTTACATTTAGAAAAAATTCCTATTTTGCAGATCCAAGGCAGGAACAATCAGTCCCAGGACAAGGTGAGAGCTCATCACGGTGTGAACACACACACAACAACAACAACAACAACAACAACAACAACATTTATTTATAAAGCACATTTTCATACAAACAGTAGCTCAAAGTGCTTTACATATTAAAGAATAAGAAAATGAAAGACACAATTATAAAACAAAATAAATCAACATTAACATCGAATAAGAGTAAGGTTCAATGGCCAGGGGGGACAGAGAAAACAAAAAAAACTCCAGACGGCTGGAGAAAAAATAAAATCTGTAGGGATTCCAGACCATGAGACCACCCAGTCCCCTCTGGGCATTCTACCTAACATAAATGAAACAGTCCTCTTTGGATTTAGGATTCTCACGGAAGGGCTTGATGATGATGATGGTCACGTAGACTTCTTCCTTTTAATCCGTCCATCATTGTTGGAGCATCATGAAGCTTTGAGTAGGTGGTGGTGGCGCAGGCGCCAGAAACCGGAAAAAGAAACAGAAAAGAGAGTAGGGGTCAGTACCGATTTTAGAGCCACCATGAATAGTTATTTTGAGGAGATTGAACATATAGGAGTATCAGGATTAAGTTAAATTACGATTAAAATGAAGTTATAAAAAGGCCATGTTAAAGTAATGTGTTGTCAGCAGTGTTTTAAAGTGCTCTACTGTATCAGCCTGGTGAATTCCTATTGGCAGGCTATTCCAGATTTTAGGTGCATAGCAGCAGAAGGCCGCCCGCCTCACCACTTCTTTTAAGTTTAGCTCTTGAAATTCTAAGGAGACACTCAATTGAGGATCTGAGGTTACGATTTGGAATATAAGGTGTCAGACATTCCGATATATAAGATGGGGCGAGATTATTTAAGGCTTTATAAACCATAAGCAGAATTTTAAAGTCAATCCTGAATGACACAGGTAACCAGTGTAGTGACATCAAAACTGGAGAAATGTGTTCGGATTTTCTTTTCCTAGTTAGGATTCTAGCAGCTGCATTCTGCACTCGTTGCAAACGATTTATATCTTTTTTGGGTAGTCCTGAGAACACACACACACACACACGCACACACACACACACACACACACCAGGGGCCAGTTTAACATTGTCCAAATACTGTAAAATTATTACTTCTGCTTTTCTAAAGTGTGCCTTCTCATTAAAGCCCCAATACCTCGTTGTCATTGTCAGTCCACCAAAGTGTCTTTGGACTGTGGGAGAAAACAGGAGCACTGAGCAATTTTAACAATATACAATAAAGTATAAAAATGATATTTAATTACACTAAATGTTACCACTAATACAATTGAAATACTTTTAAACACACTAAACTTGCAATGTAATTAAGATTTTTATTTACATTTCCTCTGGCACTTTTTTTTCGGAAAGAAAACCTAGTTTTATCTTCAAATTAGAGTATTTTGCATGGTTTTAGGCTATTTGACATTCTTATTTATGGATATCAGTTACAGTATACTGTCCACTTCATTTTTTTAGAAAAAATAAAACATGAAGAAAAACTGTGAGAAAAGGCGCTGCCCGTTATGCTTTACGTTATTGTGACTCCATCATTATGCTAACAACAGGCTTTACATTTCATAAGTGTAAATGAGTGTTAAAATGCAAAATGTTAAATTCAACTAAAAAATCTTCAGTAAGCTCCAGTCTACATCACCTGCTAGCAGCAGTTACCTGGATGACGTCTCGTGACTTTTTGAAAGCTTTAAACTTGTAATTTTACGTTGTTCAGATAAGCTCTTATTTTAAATAAATTGTTCATATTCTGGCTGAATTACTTGAGAAAATATGGAATCTGGGAAATGTCAGAGTCCAAACAAATACTAATAAGAAGATCTGTACGATCACTGATTATTTTTTTCTTTTTCTGAATGACATTTGTTGATTGCTAATGTCTAAGGCAGATTTATTTTCAGTAATCAATGTAGGGCAAACCGTAAAGGTGTTTCACACTCAAACAGCAGGAAGTTTTGTTTCACAATCAGAACCACAGACACATGGAGTAAATGACCAAGTAAAATGATGGACAGTAGGGCTTTAGGTACTTTAAAAACTCAACTTGATGTTATTTTGATGTAATTAAATGGATGGGACTGGTGAGCTTTGTTGAGCTGAATGGCCTGTTCTCATCTAGACTGTTCTAATGTTCTAACAAGTGTAAGAATTATTAATAAAGAGGCAGAAGGAATGAGGGTTGTTATCTCACCGCCATGAGTAATACCTTATATTCATTGTTATTACTGTCTAATCCATGACTTATACATGCATCTCTATTTCCAAATACTGTAAAATTCTTACTTCTTCTTTTCTAAAGTGTGCCTTCTCATTAAAACCCCAATACCTCATAAATCTCCTCAGTTTTTTTCTCAACTTTATTAAAGACCCCCCTTGCAGTTCTTCCCCTAACCTTAAAACCTCTTTAAACATCACCTGTAGAATTGCCAGTCTGCCCTTACCTGTGTCACGTGTTCCAAGATGGACAATGGCCACTCAATTCACTCACCTCTGGCCAGGATCTTCTCTACTCATCCAGTGAGGTCTTTCATCTACACCAGGAAGACAAGACTCCATGATGGACTGTCTGGTGCCATTCAGATGTCAGGGCACAAAGTGATTGAAGGTATTACTAAATTTATAAATATTAGTAACATTAGTTTTTTTCTTGCATTTTCTTCATTGTTATTTTTATTAATCTTTAATCTTAATTTGTGTTAAATATAAACCATGCCACACTAATGACTCCCTCACTCATGACTTAATAGTCTATAGCAGGAAGCCTTTCCCTATAAATGTAACATGTCGACCAGGTTATGATTTTATTTTATTTCTGTCAGGATTAAGAAAGATTTTTTTTTTCTGATTTAAAATATGGTGTTTGATCACCAAAACATTTGCAAGGATAAATAATAATAATAATAATAATAATAATAATAATAATAATCCATCCATCCATCATCCAACCCGCTATATCCTGGGTCACGGGGGTCTGCTGGAGCCAATCCCAGCCAACACAGGGCACAAGGCAGGAAACAAACCCCGGGCAGGGCACCAGCCTACCACAGATATAATAATAATAATAATAATAATAATCCATCCATCCATCATCCAACCCGCTATATCCTAACACAGGGTCACGGGGTCTGCTGGAGCCAATCCCAGCCAACACAGGCAAGGCAGGAAAAACCCGGCAGGGCACCAGCCTACCACAGATATAATAATAATAGTAATAATAATAATAATAATAATAATAATAATAATAATAATAATAATAATAATAATAATAATAATAATAATAATGCATTTTATTTATAGGGCACTGGATGGATTTTCTATATGAAAAACAAAAGATTGGAAAAGAGTGAAATAAATGAAAAGCAAAACTTTCTCCTACACACAAGTTGCTAGTTGTTATCCTAAAGGCCTCTCTCCACCTCTCCTCTGTTTCAGTCTCCACTAGTCTGACGGATTCTTCTCCCTGACAGTGCATCTTCATTCTACTCAGTTTCTATCTTTAAAGTCATTGGCACTCTAATGAGAGGTGGCTTTGAATCTCCTTCACATATTTATCAATCAAGCAAACTTTAAAAAAAAATAATAATAATTGTTGGGCACCAATTCACAGTGGACTTTGATGGTCTCTAGCTAAGGTACACTGTAGACCATCACAGTCTCTCAGATGAGACCACTGAGTAGGGCAGGTTTCCAGCTTTGTGCTATTCACTTAAGAGATTGACATGATTCCATACCGTAAATCCCAAAAAACAACACACTGCAGCCAGTGAAGTCATCCAGATGTTTCAACTCCTTCCTGTCCATCTTCTCAGACCTTGATTTCTTAGTCACAGTGTTAGACACACTTAGCAAATAGATAAGGTCACTTTCAGGGTGCCATGACCACTCTCTTCCATGGCTGCACTTGTAATTTTTCCGTTCCATCCACCGTTCATTTTTCAGTGTTACTTTTTCATTTTTTTAAGACTCTTGTCCCTATGGTGCTCAGCCAACAACCTAATCTAGAACATCAGCAAGACCAAAGAGGTCTTTGTGGACTATAGCATGTCCAGAAGAACAGAACATGCTCCTATATTCATACACGAGGAGGCTGAAATGTGTGTGGACAATATCAAGTTCTTGGGTATCGACATCACTTCGGATCTGACCTGCTATTTGAACAAGTCTCACCTGGTAAAGAAGGCCCAACAAAGACTCTTCTTCCTCAGGAAGATGAGATGTGCTGGATTCTCCTTTTGGCTACTCACAAACTTGTATAGATCCGCAATTAAAAGCATTCTCTGTCAGAGTGTGACAGTGTGGTATGGCAGCTGCACAGCACAGGACAGGAAGGACTTGGCACGGATGGTGACAACAGCACAGGGGATCGTAGGAAGACCTCTCCTAGACCTGGACTATGTATATGCTGGAAGGGTGCAGAGCAGGACCAAATGTATAGCTGCGGATCTCACCCATCCGGGAAATGGACTGTTTGTACCACTGCCTTTGGGAAAGCAGCACAGAAAGATAAAAACACACACCAGCACACTAAAAGACAGCTTTTTCCCCAAAGCTGTAAAGTCCATCTGCCCCTACTGATACACACACATACATCTACATCTCCCCCTAACCTACCCCGTGTAGACATGCACACGCACTCTTCCTCATAATCAAACACACACACTCGTATTCCTCCCCTGCAGACCCACGCACACAGATCACTGGTCTCTGCAGGGGTACTACCTCAGGAAAAGTCTGGACTTGATGATGTCTTATTGCTGCTGCCTTTTATACTTATGTTTATTTTATTATTTATAGTGTACTGTGTATTTTAATTATTCTACCTTGAAGCTGAGTCCTACCAACAAAAAAATCTACACATATCTTTGTGTCATTGAAACAGTCCGAGAGATGCAAACAATCCTCATAATTGGCCATAAAACTCTTATCTCTATTTAAACCATGTTGTTCAATTTTAGCATGAGTTTGACTTCCCATTCTTTTCTCTCTTACTGTGTTCTGAAGTTGCCCATAAGCCTTGTGACTTTAAAGTTCCTCTCATAGTGTCCATGGCTGTTGAAGTGGGCCGCTACTGGAACATCGGTGTCGCCATGCTTGACGTGGGACCTGTGGAAATTCATTCTTTGGCGGAGTGTTTGTCCAGTTTCTCCCAGACAGAGTGCAGCGTCAGGACATTTCAAGCAGAAAATTAGGTGGACCACATTAGATGATCTGCAGGAAAATGATCCCTTTATGTGAGATTATCTCGGGGCATAATGTGAGTTACCACAGCTATGCTGATGACACACAGCTGTACTTATCAATAGCACCTGATGACCCCGACTCTCTTGATTCACTAACACAATGTCTTACTAGTATTTCTGAATGGATGAATAGTAACTTTCTCAAGTTGAATAAAGAGAAAACTGAAATCTTAGTGATTGGCAATAACGGATACAATGAAGCTATTAGAAATAAACTTGATGCATTAGGATTAAAAGTCAAGACGGAGGTAAAAAGCTTAGGGGTGATTGTTGACTGTAATCTGAATTTTAAATCGCATATTCATCAGACCACTAGGACAGCATTTTTTCACTTAAGAAACAGAAAAAGTTAGACCTCTTATATCATTGAAAGATGCTGAGAAATTAATTCACGCGTTTGTTTTCAGTCGACTAGATTACTGTAACGCACTCCTCTCAGGACTACCCAAAAAAGACATAAATCATTTGCAACGAGTGCAGAATGCAGCTGCTAGAATCCTAACTAGGAAAAGAAAATCCGAACACATTTCTCCAGTTTTAATGTCACTACACTGGTTACCTGTGTCATTCAGAATTGACTTTAAAATTCTGCTTATGGTTTATAAAGCCTTAAATAATCTCGCCCCATCTTATATATCGGAATGTCTGACACCTTATATTCCAAATCGTAACCTCAGATCCTCAAATGTCTCCTTAGAATTCCAAGAACAAAACTTAAAAGAAGAGGTGAGGCGGGCGGCCTTCTGCTGCTATGCACCTAAAATCTGGAATAGCCTGCCAATAGGAATTCGCCAGGCTGATACAGTAGAGCACTTTAAAACACTGCTGAAAACACATTACTTTAACATGGCCTTTTATAACTTCACTTTAACTGAATCCTGATACTCTGTATATCCAATTCATTATAATAACTATTCAAGGGGCGGCACGGTGGCGCAGTGGTAGCGCTGCTGCCTCACAGTTAGGAGACCCGGGTTCGCTTCCCGGGTCCTCCCTGCGTGGAGTTTGCATGTTCTCCCCATGTCTGCGTGGGTTTCCTCCGGGCACTCTGGTTTCCTCCCACTATCCAAAGACATGTAGGTTAGGTGGATTGGCGATTCTGAATTGGCCCTAGTGTGTGCTTGGTGTGTGGGTTTGTTTGTGTGTGTCCTGCGGTGGGTTGGCACCCTGCCCAGGATTGGTTCCTGCCTTGTGCCCTGTGTTGGCTGGGATTGGCTCCAGCAGACCCCCGTGACTCTGTATTCAGATTCAGCGGGTTAGAAAATGGATGGATGGATGGACTATTTCATTTATGTTAGGTAGAATGCCCAGACGAGACTGGGCGGTCTCGTGGCCTGGAATCCCTGCAGATTTTATTTTTTTCTCCAGCCGTCTGGAGTTTTTTTTGTTTTTTCTGTCCTCCCTGTCCATCGTACCTTACTATTTTTCTATGTTAACTAATGTTCTTATTTTGATTTTTTTATTTTGTCTTTTATTTTTCTTTTCTTCAGTGTGTAAAGCAATTTGAGCTACTTTTTGTATGAAAATGTGTTATATAAGTAAATGTTGTTGTTGTTGAAGTAGTTTACTGGAAATCACGTGTCTAAAGAAGATGCTCAAGCTACACCTGTTGTCAGACTGCCAGCAGACCTGTTATGAAGACAGAAGAGCATCACCTGTGCAGAGCGTAGAAACACCTTGAAGTGCCGGGAGTAACAATGGAGGGATTTCTGAGCAAGTAAGAGAAACGTATTTGATTTCTTTAACACCTAGAGTTTCTGTTTATGTTACAAAGATGAGGATTAAATTAAATACAAGAATATTACTTATGAATTGATGATGTTCTATTTGTTATTTTTTTAGAATATCATTTGGAAGCAAATATATTTTAGGCTGAATAAAATTTCTTGTTGAAATTAAAAGTATCATCTTTATTTAAGTTAACCAGAATCAGTACTTTTTATATGCTGTTGACGTGTGAGTCGGTGTCTTGCTCCCCAAAGATGAGGCTGAGTCTCAGTAACTTAGCAAAACCAGTTCTGTTTTTCTCAAAACAAGAGCAGCTAGGATGTTTATTGTAGTTCGATCTACCATTGTACTACACAGAGGCAGTAAACAGGCAGGGTCAGGGCCAGGGCAGTGGACAAGTTATAATGTTCTCAGTATCACCCATAAGGCGACTGGCATTTATTGCACATGGAAGCAGTCAGCTTGTAGTTGTTTCTGTGGTGCTGAGATGGAGAAGCAGCCCTCCACAGATGCGGTAGTCACACTTCTGTGTGTCATCCCATTGGGGAGAGTTTCAAAAGAGTGCAGAACAATCACAATGCATTCACTTCTTTTAGGTTTTTACTTGATTTAAAAGTATTTTTAAGGTACTTTATGATCATTCCACTTTATCAAATTGGATTATATTCTTAAGTCCATTACATAAAATCAAAATGAAAATGTGTTTTTATTCCAGATTGTAATGTGATAAAATGATAGGATGAATCCTTTCTCAGGGCACTATAAAAACACTTTTATTCTTCCATCTTGTAGATGGTGGTCTGACTTTGGTTTCTTTAAATTTACATTCTTGTTAATTCTCAAAACAAACATTTTTTTTGTATTCCATAATCAATATGGAAAAGTGTCTCATGTCAAACCACAAAAAAATAATCAACAAAAATATTAAACATTACCTTAAAGTGAAAAAATCTAATACACTGATTGTAATACCTTGGGATTAATAAAGTATCTATCTATCTATCTATCTATCTATCTATCTATCTATCTATCTATCTATCTATCTATCTATCTATCTATCTATCTATCTATCTATCTATCTATCTATCTATCTATCTATCTATCTATCTATCTATCTATCTATCTATCTGTCTATCTATCTATCTATCATATAGTGCCTTTCAATCTATCTATCTATCTATCTATCTATCTATCTATCTATCTATCTATCTATCTATCTATATCACCCTGTAGCTATAGACTGGTTGCCCACGGAAGCTAAGCATCTATCTGGTCATACCTGAATGGGAGACCTTCTATCTAGGTTGCTGCTATCTGTTAGTGAGGCCAGCAGGGGTGCTCATCTGTGGTCTATGTGGGTCTATGCCCCAGTATCTATGGGGACGCTATACTGTAAAAAGCACCTATCTTTCTATGATACGCTTTCCCGAGGTCCTACTCTATGTGGTCATTAAAAATCCCATATATGTCTTTCACTCTATCTAGGGTCTTATCTATCCTGGCCAGATTTGCTATTGGCCTATTATATAGTGCCTCCTAATCATCCCTATCACTATTGGCTATCATCTATCTATCTATCTATCTATCAGTATCTGGTGTGTGGTGGGCGTTCTGGCACTATGGCTGCCTTTCATCATCTATCTGGATCTATCACTATGGTGGTTGATCTATCTATCTTGTATCTATCTATTTGAGTGCCTTGAAAGCATATAAATGCCTTAATCAATTATCTATCTATCTATCTATCTATCTATCTATCTATCTATCTATCTATCTATCTATCACTCTATCTATCTATCTATCTATCTCTATCTATTATATAGTGCCTTTCATATCTCTATCTATCTATCTATCTATCTATCTATCTATCTATCTATCTATCTATCTATCTATCTATCTATCTATCTATCTATCTTATCTATCTATCTATCATATCTGCATTTCATCTATCTATCTATCTATCTATCTATCTATCTATCTATCTATCTATCTATTATATAGTGCCTTTCATATATCTATCTATCTATCTATCTATCTATCTATCTATCTATCTATCTATCTATCTATCTATCTATCTAATAGCATGATGAAGAAGAAGATGAAGATAAAATTCAGGTAAAGAGCAAACACTTATTGGAAAAGTACATCAAAAAGCACAATTGGCAAAGTGATTTTCTGCAGTGTGAATTTCTCTGCTTGCTACTGTAATTAAAGTTGACTTTTTATCCATTTTATAAGAATTTCTTGCCCGTGGCAACTTAAAACCTCTTTAACTTGGATGACTTTAGAAATAACTAATGGGGCACAGCTTTCAAGATCCTTGTTTCTTTAGCGGCTCTTGCAATGTCGATAGTATTGTGTGGTGATAAAGTCTGCTTGCCAACTTGACCCTCTTTTGTGATATGGCTTTGCTAACACATTGATGAGCTGGGAGGAGACATTAAAGATCAATTACATGAGAGAGTCTTGCCCATTGAAAATCATTCACCACAGCAGAATGAATCAACTGAAAGAAGTGGGTTGGCTGAACTATTTCTTTTTGTGCAATACGGCCTTGATAAACTCACAGGTGATTAAAGAAATAACAGATATCGGGGTTTTGGGGTTGTCTGTTAGGACCATCAACTTACAGAGAGGTGTAGGAGAAGAAAATGTAACACTGGCTGGTCTAACTGGTCAATTTGAGACACGTTCTTAAAATTAGTTAATGTGGTGCTTGTTCTCAGTTGCAAAATACTGTACTCATCCTACTTAAGACACCACTTATAATGTTCTTTATCAATTGTTCTAATCAAACAATTCAATCATTTTACACATCTTATTGAATGTTTAACTACTAAATAAACTTTTTAAGAACTTATAGGGTTGCTATTAATCTTCCATAATAACCAGAAGGGAAAAATACAACAACATGCTATTGTAAAATTAATGTTTATTAGCACATTGATCTCTTAACATCTAAAATTGGATGATGAGTCCCATCTTAGTGAGGACATCTGGCTTCCCCTGGAAAGCATTAGAGAAAGAGGCCTTATTTTGAGAGTGTGTTATAGACCACCCAATGCAGACAATAACTTCAATGCATATCTCTTTAGTAATATTAAAAAGGCAAGTTTACAGGGCGATATTATAGTCATTGGGAACTTCAACTACCTGAATATTAACTGGAATAACCTTGCATATGGTGGAGTAGGAAAGCAGGAGTTTTTAGATGTAATCAGCGACTGTTTTTTAACACAGTATGTTAAAGTACAAATGCATGGGGACGCCTGTCTGGATTTAGTATTTTGTAATTAATCAGGACAGAATTAAGGGTGTAGGGGTGATTGAACCACTAGGGTCAAGTGACCATAATACAATACAATTCTCAGTGTTTTGGATGAGCATGGATGCAGAGATTAAAACTGTTAAGTTTAAATTTGTTAAGGGCAGCTTTTGAGCAGGTGTGGCAAAGTCTAAGGAGGATGGACTGGGATACGTTTTTAATTGTGGAGACAGTCGAGGAGCAGTGACACAGGTTTAAAAATGTTTAACATGTAATGCAGGACAAGTACATACCTAAAATTGGAATTAATGGGAAATTTAAAAACTTTCACAATTGGTTAATAAAGAGGTGAAAAAGAAGCTGCAAAGGAAAAAACAAATGAATAAGGCATATAAGAGTAGTAACTCCAATGTGAAGTGTAGGGTGTAGGAGAATATGAGGGCAACCATTAAGAAGGACATTAGAGAAGATAAAAGACAGAGAGGAATACAGCAGATAAGGCAACTGGTGACCGAAAGAGATTCTTTCAGTATTTTAGCACTTAAAGAACAACTAAGGAGGAGGTGAAGTGAATCAGGAGTAGTTTAAAATGGCACCGATATCGATCAAAACTTGACAGGTGTAAGTCCCACACCCTTAGGTTTCCCACACCACCAAGATGTAGCCTAGTTAGCGGAAGTTCTACCCTCTAGTTTGTAACCGATATGTGTTGTTTGATAGGCATCAGACATTTCTGCTGTCGTCTGAAAGGAAGTAGTCGGCCATCTTGGCTGTAGTCAGAGAGGAGTGACCATCTTAGTCATAGTCTGAAAAGGGGCGGGCAGATTTGGAAGCCGTGGTTGATCCTTGGGTCTGTAAGGAAACAAGGTAAGTCAGCTATGGGGCAGAGCAGGGCATCCTAGTCCTAGGTGAGTACAGCGCCAGCCTGCGCAGAAGGTACAGAGAATATGAGTGACAGACATAGAGAGAGGATGTACAAGAAGACTTTAACAGGAATCTACTTCACTCCCAAGGAGACTGGCAGCTTTGGCAGCATTAACAACCTCTTAAGAAATGTATCAGGTCATGGAGAAGATGTCAAGTGAAAAAATGTGTTGAAGTGGATGGATGAGTGGACAAAATACCTACTGAGTGTACAAACCAGCAGGGCCAAAGTTCAAGAAAAACAGAACAGTTGTTTCAACAGTCGTTGACCAGTGGCAAGCAGATTTGGTAGAGATGTCTTAATACTCAATAATGAATAATGGATATAAATTTATCCTTGCATATATCAATGTGCTCTGAAAATATGCTTGGGCTGTGCCATCAAAGGCCAAGACAGGGAAACAAGTTATTTGGGATTTTAGTTTTATTTTAAGTCAGGGTAGAGCTCTTAGGAAACTACAGGCAGACTACGGCAGAGAGTTTCATAACACTTTGGTAAAAAAAGTACCAAAACAGAACAATATTTTACATTTTGTCACGAACAGTGAAGTACTATATACAGTGGTGTGAAAAACTATTTGCCTCCTTCCTGATTTCTTATTCTTTTGCATGTTTGTCACACAAAATGTTTCTGATCATCAAACACATTTAACCATTAGTCAAATATAACACAAGTAAACACAAAATGCAGTTTTTAAATGATGGTTTTTATTATTTAGGGAGAAAAAAAATTCCAAACCTACATGGCCCTGTGTGAAAAAGTAATTGTCCCCTGAACCTAATAACTGGTAGGGCCACCCTTAGCAGTAATAACTGCAATCAAGCGTTTGATAACTTGCAATGAGTCTTTACAGCTCTGGAGGAATTTTGGCTCACTCATCTTTGCAGAATTGTTGTAATTCAGCTTTATTTGAGGGTTTTCTAGCATGAACCGCCTTTTTAAGGTCATGCCATAGCATCTCAGTTGGATTCAGGTCAGGACTTTGACTAGGCCACTCCAAAGTCTTCATTTTGTTTTTCTTCAGCCATTCAGAGGTGGATTTGCTGGTGTGTTTTGGGTCATTGTCCTGTTGCAGCACCCAAGATCGCTTCAGCTTGAGTTGACGAACAGATGGCCGGACATTCTCCTTCAGGATTTTTTGGTAGACAGTAGAATTCATGGTTCCATCTATCACAGCAAGCCTTCCAGGTCCTGAAGCAGCAAAACAACCCCAGACCATCACACTACCACCACCATATTTTACTGTTGGTATGATGTTCTTTTTCTGAAATGTTGTGTTCCTTTTACGCCAGATGTAACGGACATTTGCCTTCCAAAAGTTCAACTTTTGTCTCATCAGTCCACAAGGTATTTTCCCAAAAGTCTTGGCAATCATTGAGATGTTTCTTAGCAAAATTGAGACGAGCCCTAATGTTCTTTTTGCTTAACAGTGGTTTGCGTCTTGGAAATCTGCCATGCAGGCCGTTTTTGCCCAGTCTCTTTCTTATGGTGGAGTCGTGAACACTGACCTTAATTGAGGCAAGTGAGGCCTGCAGTTCTTTAGACGTTGTCCTGGGGTCTTTGTGACCTCTCGGATGAGTCGCTCTGCGCTCTTAGGGTAATTTTGGTCGGCCGGCCACTCCTGGGAAGGTTCACCACTGTTCCATGTTTTTGCCATTTGTGGATAATGGCTCTCACTGTGGTTCGCTGGAGTCCCAAAGCTTTAGAAATGGCTTTATAACCTTTACCAGACTGATAGATCTAATTTACTTCTGTTCTCATTTGTTCCTGAATTTCTTTGGATCTTGGCATGATGTCTAGCTTTTGAGGTGCTTCTGGTCTACTTCTCTGTGTCAGGCAGCTCCTATTGAAGTGATTTCTTGATTGAAACAGGTGTGGCAGTAATCAGGCCTGGGGGTGGCTACGGAAATTGAACTCAGGTGTGATACACCACAGTTAGGTTATTTTTTAGCAAGGGGGCAATTACTTTTTCACACAGGGCCATGTAGGTTTGGATTTTTTTTTCTCCCTAAATAATAAAAACCATCATTTAAAAACTGCATTTTGTGTTAACTTGTGTTATATTTGACTAATGGTTAAATGTGTTTGATGATCAGAAACATTTTGTGTGACAAACATGCAAAAGAATAAGAAATCAGGAAGGGGGCAAATAGTTTTTCACACCACTGTATGCAAGTATAGTGGAACATCGCAATAGGACGTTAAAGTCCTGTGAGAAGAAAAAAAAAAACAAACAAACCTGCAAACAAGGTGCGGCCCCAGCCTGTAATAAAGTGTTTATGGTAGAACATGCTTTATATATTTGTATTTCACTAAATTATACAAACCATTCAGGTTGACATTCATCTACTAGATGGTCATCCTCTACGATGAAGATCGTATTTTCTGCATTTTCTGCGGCAATGTGTTTTGTTTTTGCAGAATCCATATTTTGCTTCCTACAGGCATAAAGAATGGAGATAGGAGATAGGAGAGTGACTCCATGGAGAGTTGCTGTTGTACACCTTAGCAGCGTCAGACTGAGACTCAGGGGATAGAGAACAGAAAAGGCAGAGAGACAACGGTTATGTAAAGAAGCAAATCAGAACAGGAGACAGAGGAGATAGAAGGCCAGTGCAAGTGTACGGTGGCGCTGGCGTTTGAGCCGACAGAGACAGATCGACACAGACAGAGAGTCATGGGGAGCCATCTCTCCTGAAGCCGATTCCTGGTGTGACCCCATAAAGTAATAATACAGACCAGCTTCAGTGGAACCTTTAATTCTACATCAAAATATACTTCAGTATCAGTTTTGCCTTTTTTCTCTTTCAGAATTCAGTTTCAACAAGAGGTAAAGTGACTTGTGTGCCCCCACAAATAATGGTATTGTTATGAAAACTCTTAGCACTTCCTCATCATTGGATGCTGTTTTTCTTTATATAAACCTGTTTCATTTTTGTCCTGTTGAATTACTCGTAAAAAAGAGGTGGCATTTTTAACTTGATTATTTTTTCTCAACCATTAATTTTTTTTCATTCTTTAGCCTTATGATTTCAAGTTGGTGATACATTTTAGGAAAATATACTCAAGAACAGCTTTTCCTTTGGTACACTCTCATGAGGCAGTGAAGAGTTATAACTCACCTTATTACTTCAAGTCATTTTCCTTTCTTCATTCTGTATTTTTTACAGATTGTAAACAAACTATTTTCACATTTTGCTTTTCTGAGACGGTGGCTGGTGAACATAACAACAACAACATTTAATAATGGAGCTCAAAGTGCTTTACCTGATGAAGAAAGAGAAAAATGACAAAATATAGAAATATAATTAGGCAATACTAATTAACATAGAATAAAAGTAAGGTCCGTTGGCCAGGGAGGACAGAAAAAATAAAAAAAAAAAATCTGTAGGGGTCCACAAGACCACCCAGTCCTCTCTAGGCATTCTACCTAACATTAATGACCTCAATCAGTCCTCATGGCATTTAGGGTTCACAAGGAAGAACTTGATGATGACAGTCCTGTTGACTTCATATGGACTTCTGGCCATTAATCCATCAATTTAGGGACATCACGGTGCTTTGATTAGGTGGTGGCGCAAATCACCACCAAAGAAAACCGGAAAAAGAATAGCAGAGAAAGTAGGGATTAGTACGAATTTTAGAGTCACCATGAATGACAATGATAATTAAATACATATACAGAGTATCAGGATTAAACTAAAATGAAGCTGTGAGAAAGCCATGTTAAAGTAAAGAGTTTTTAGTATTTTTTTAAAGTGCTCCACTGTATTCGCCTGCTGAATTTCTATCGGTAAGCTATTCCAGATTTTAGGTGCATAACAGCAGAAGGCCGCCCGCCTCACCACTTCTTTAAGTTTAGCTCTTGGAATTCTAAGCAAACACTCATTTGAAGATCTAAGGTTACGATTCGGAGTGTAAGGTGAAATACATTCTGAAATATAAAATAGAACAGATTTTTGAAGGCTTTGTAAACTTTAAGCAGTATTTTAAAATCCATTCTGAATGACACAGGTAACCAGTGTAGTGACATCAAAACTGGAGAAATGTGCTCGGATTTTCTTTTCCGTGTTAAGATTCTAGCAGCTGCATTCTGTACTCGTTACAATTGATTGATGTCTTTTTTAGTTGGTCCTGAGAGGAGTGCGTTACAGTAATCTAGCCGACTGAAAACAAAAGCATGAACTTATTGCTCAGCATCTTGCAATGTTATAAGAGGTCTAACTTTTGCTATCTTTCTTAAGTGAAAAAATGCTGTCCTAGTGGTCTGATTAATATGCGATTTAAAATTCAGATTACAGTCAACAGTTACCCCTAAATTCTTTACCTCCGTCTTGTCTTTTAATCCTAATGCATCAAGTTTATTTCTAATACCCTCATTATATCCATTTTTACCAATCACTAAAATTTCTGTTTTCTCCATATTCAGTTTGAGAAAATTACTACTCATCCGCTCAGAAACACAAGTAAGACATTTTGTAAGGGAATCAAGAGAGTCAGGGTCATCAGGCACTATTGATGTATACAGCTGTGTGTCATCAGCATAGCTGTGGTAGCTCACATTGTGCCCCGAGATAATCTGACCTAACGGAAGCATGTAAATCGAAAAGAGCAGCGGACCCAGGATAGAGCCTTGTGGCCCACCATATAGGATATCAGGTGTCTTTAAAGTATAATTACCACAACTAACAAAGAATTTTCTTCCTGCGAGGTAGGATTCAAACCAATTTAAGACCGTGCCAGATAGGCCCACCCATTGACTAAGGCAATTTCTAAGAATATTGTAATCATTTACTACTTTAACGAGTGCAGTTTCTGTGCTGTGATTTGTTCTGAAACCTGACTAAAACTCATCAAGAATAGCAGGTTTATTGAGGTGGTCATTTAGCTGCATAACGACTGCCTTCTCTCGATTTTACTTAAGAAAAACAGGTTAGAGATGGGTCTAAAATTTTCAGAAACAGAGGAGACAAGATTGTTTTTCTTGAGCAGGGGTTTAACTACAGCAGTCTGAAGACAGTCTGGGAAGACCCCCGTATCTAATGATGAATTTACTATGTCAAGAATACTATCGGGCGGCACGCTGGCGCAGTGGTAGCGCTGCTGCCTCGCAGTTAGGAGACCCGGGTTCGCTTCCCGGGTCCTCCCTGTGTGGAGTTTGCATGTTCTCCCCGTGTCTGCGTGGGTTTCCTCCAGGCGCTCCGGTTTCCTCCCACAATCCAAAGACATGCAGGTTAGGTGAATTGGTGATTCTAAATTGGCCTTGGTGTGTGGGTGTGTTTGGGTGTGTCCTGCGGTGGGTTGGCACCCTGCCCTGGATTGGTTCCTGCCTTGTGCCCTGTGTTGGCTGGGATTGGCTCCAGCAGACCCCCGTGACCCTTTATTCGGATTCAGTGGGTTAAAAAATGGATGGATGTAAGAATACTATCAATTAGCACGGCCGATACTTCCTTGAAAAAACTTGTTGGTTTTGGGTCAAGGATGCAGAGGGAGGGTCTAAAATCATGTAAATCTATCCAGGTGGATAATTTGTTTAAAATGGAGTACTGGGGTTTAAGAGGATCAGTGTTGGGAACATTTACTATAATATTTCTAATATCATTAAGTTTTTTTTATTCAAAAATACAGCAAAAGCATCACAAATTTCAATGGAAGTATTTTGAATGCATTCCATTGAGTGACCTGGGTTTAGCGGACAATCAGTCGTAGAGAATAAGATGCTATTACTAGCATTATAATTCTAGAGAAATAGCAGCGCCTCTCAAGATGGACTATGTTGTTGTATTCTGTTATTTTAGCCTTCAATATCTCATAGTGGATAATCAGGGGACACTAAGGCAGTCCGCTGTGTGGTGCAAACAACAACCCTTAACTTTCATCCATCTTGGCAGATTTCATTTTAATATCACGGGATTCTTCCCTGCACACATACATTTTAACACCAATTTGATTTTTTTTCCTCGGTCAAAATGACCTGTAAATGGAAGTGGGTGATGGGTTAAAACTGTCTGCATCTGCAGTACTTCAGCTAAAGTATTATTTCTGTTACGTAGAAACTGATCATTGAGCTACCATGGGCATCTCTGTCTTACATACATGTAACCATTGAACTAAGCTATACATTAGAAAACTGCATGACACAAGTAATATGAAAATCCAAACTTTACCAAGGTTGTAAAAGAGAGCACAGAGTCTTGCATTATTCATCATCACTGCCACACCTTCCACATTGTGCCACAGCAAAAGATTGTAAAGGCTGGCGGATTGGGATTCTTCTTTTTCTTTAAATATGTGTTTGAAGATTTTCTAGATGACAGACTAAATGGCCTTAACATTAACTTGGTGCTTGTTATTATTACTGTATATAAAGACTCTGACTTCTGAATCACAAAGTAGGTAGGAATCTCCAGCTTCAGGGCTTTGCATTTTTTTACTTATGCTTTAAATCATAAATGTCCTCCCAAAAAGAAACAATAGCGTACTCGTTAGCATCAAGTATCTGTAAAAATAAAACATCAGGGTGAACACAAAAGACAACCCAACCCACCATCTCCTAAGTTAGTCCTTACAGAGCACATCAATACATCTGAGAATAAATTAATATCCATCATTGAATTTTGAGTAATAAGACATCTCTACCAAATCTGGTTATGAAACAATTGCAATGTTTTTGTTGTTTGACATTTTCTCCACGACCTGATACATTTCTCCAGAGGCTGCTTATGTTGCGAAAACTGCCAGTCTCCTTGGGAATATTATATCATTAATAAGAACAGCAATGGCTTGATGTTTAACTAACCACCACCCTCCACTTAGGACCGAGTCAGGAAAGTGAATTTTAAGACAGGGGCGGGAGAAGTGTGTAAAATCAGTCTGAGAAGAGAAACTCTCTACAAAACTCTCTCAAACAACTCCACAGGAAAGCCAAACTACCTAACTGGCAATACATCAGCACAACAAATGGTTTTGGGGGCAGGTGTGAATGTTATTGGTCTGAAGTTTGGCTGTTTAGGATTAGTTTGAATCAGAGGCCATTCTATAGCACAACACAATACTGATGTAAGGATTTGGACAAAGAATGTATAAATTTGGTTGCTTTACCACTCCCTATCTCTAACTCAAACCATCATGATGAAGGAGCATCTCACACACCATGAACTGAAAAGAAAACCACACTGAGAAGCACAGCCTAGCAGCCATATTGAGAGAGGCCATCAGCCCTTCCTGAAAAAAGCTAGAAATGATAATTTAACTAGAGACATTAGAAATAACTAAAAAGTCTGTGTGTAGCCTGAAACTACACATCAGCATTTATCAGGTTGTACGGTTGTCAATATTCACTTGTACATTGGTTATTGTTATTATTTTATGAATATTATCAATAATACATCATTTAAAGCTGTAACTTAACTCCTGTTTGTCTTTTACTCTGTAATTGTCTGAGGTTATAGATGTAGAAGGTAAGGTGGAAAGAAGTTATAAAGTACAATACCTTATAAACAGTGCTAAGTCTATGAGATTTGAGGCATTCTGACAAAGGCCTCACAATAAAGAATAATCCATCCATCCATTTTCTAACCCGCTTAATCCAAACACAGGGTCACGGGGGTCTGCTGGAGCCAATCCCAACCAACACAGGGCACAAGGCAGGAACCAATCCTGGGCAGGGTGCCAACCCACCACAGGACACACACAAACACACCCACCACACACTAGGGCCAATTTAGAATTGCCAATCCACCTAACCTGCATGTCTCTGGATTGTGGGAGGAAACCGGAGCGCCCGGAGGAAACCCACGCAGACACGAGGAGAACATGCAAACTCCACGCAGGGAGGACACGGGAAGTGAACCCGGGTCCCCTAACTGTGAGGCAGCAGCGCTACCACTGCGCCACCATGCCGCCCATAAAGAATAATAATATGTGTAAAAATATGAGTGAAAAGCTGGATAAGTTTACAGATGATACCAAGATAAATGCATTAGCAGATAATCTGGAATTTAGTAAATCATTACACATCTGCACTTGCACTTTTTACAGTTTTTTTTTTCACATTGTTCAGAAGCCATTAAGAAGGCTAACAGAATGTCAGGTTATATAGCGCCCTGAGGTATGGAGTGCAAGTCACAGGAGTTATAACACACTGGTGAGGCCTCATCTGGAGTCCTGGGTGCAGTTTTGATCTCCAGGCTACAAAAGGGACATTGAAGCATTAAAGAAAGTCTAAAGGTGAGCGGCCAGGCTCGGGGATGAGTTATGAGGAAAGATTAAAAGAGTTGAGACTTTACAGTTTATGCAAATGAAGATTAAGAGGAGACCTGATTAAAGTGTTTAAAATTATGGATCAAGTGTCTGACTTTCAAACGAGTTCATCAAGAATATGGTAACACTGTTGGAAACTTGTTTAGGGTAATATTTGCACAGATATTAGGAAGTGTTTCTTTACAGAGACATGGAATAAGTGACCAAGTAGTGTGGTAGACTTTAGGGAATTTCAAAATTCGACTTGATGTTATTTTGGGAGAATTCAGTTAATAGGGTTGGCGAACTTTGCTGAGCTAAATGGCCAGATCTCGTCAACATTTTTCTAATGTTCAAATGTTTTAACATCCGCTGAATAAAAATGAGGGGGAGAGAAGTTGCTCAGGTATCTTCAGACCAACAGAATGGGTGCAGCAACCTGTGAAACAAAACTTTATGGAGACTGTGCAGACGATGGGATGCTGGTGTGAACAGACAGCATTTTTCTATCAGGTCTTTACAGATGCTTCTCCAATGTTGAGGCCTATTGGCCTGGCTGTGTCTCAACTGGCAAGTTTTGGGTAAAATCCTGGCATTGTGTTGGCTCACACTGTTGGGAAAAGTGTAGCAAATCGTGGATGTATCACAAGTTCACTGATTAGGGTTTCCATTCCATTCCTCACTGTGAACATTATATAATGCATCTGAAGTTACATTAAAACTATTATCTTCTTCTGTCCCTTAAAGCTTTCACACATTTATTTGGGGTCGCTTTGTATTGACATAGACCCCAGTCTTGCTTGTTCTAAGAAAGCCAAATGGCCATTTATTTTGGTTTGGCAAGCTTTTTATTAACCTGCTGTCCTTCCTGACACCAGCCACATTTCTCAGCGGTGGGCCTCACCTTTAACTAAAAGACAAAAGTTACAAGGCAGCCGCTTAGTGGTATCTGCCAGTCTCCCAGTTTGGATTCAGAGTAGTTTTCTTTTTCCTGGTCACAGATGACTGCCAAGCCTGGTCTGCTTGCTATCAGTTGCAGCTTAGCCTGAGGCTTCAAGGGAGCCAGTTTACTATGGTGGGCCGTGTGGAGGCACTGCAATAGTCTTGATATTATTATTGCTTATCAACCCGTGGAAGGGGCCTACACACCTTTTCTTGTTATAAAACACTGAAACCCAGTGGATTATTTTGGCTTTTTGACAACATAAGGAGTGAGGGAGGCCATCAACAGATCTCTGAGAACTCTGATTGAGTTACACTGAATGATGTTGGAGAGACAGTGCAGGCAACAACTGTGCCTAGGAGCTTCATCAGCTTCACCCTTATAGGAGAGTAGCAAAGACAAAGCCACTGTTTTAATTGACAAAGAAGAAAAACAGGAGGCACGTGGGAGAATCTGAAGGCAGCTGGAAGAAGGATCCAAAGTCAGAAGATTCCAGAATTGAGTATTTTTAGCCGTCATACTAAATGCTATGTTGCACTCCACATTACTACAAATGTACCATTTCCACTGAGAAGCATTGTGGTGACAGCATCAAGCTGTGGAGATGCTTCTCTGTAGCAGGACCTGGAAGGCTTTTGAGAGGAAAATGAAGGCAGCAAAACATATGGAGGAAAACTTGATCAAGTTTGAAAAGATCCTGTGCCTTGAGAGAAGACAACAAACCCAAGAAGAAATCCAAAGCTACAGAGGAATGGCAACAATGTGAAGTTCTCTTGGAGTGGTCAAGTCAGAGTTCAGATCTCAATCCATCTAAAAATTTGTGGCTGGACTCGACAAAGTCTTTTCACTCACAACCTCCATGACACCTGACAGAGCTTGAGAAGAATGAGGAAAAATGGCAGTGACCTGATGAGCAAAGCTTGAATTGATCTATCTACCGAGTCCCAAGTTTAGAGCTGATAGTAATGGTGTGTCTACTTAATACTAACTTGAAGGGGTTGATCAACTATGTGACACGACATTTGCGTAATAGACATATGAGCGCCGACAAAATAGCGCCCATTAAAACGCGGCGTCAAAATCGCGCCAACAAAATCGCGAAAGTTTCATTAAATATGAATTACTAGTTTAAAGCATATTTAATAATGTTTATTTTAGAAGTCAATATTATGAGACACGCCATGCAGATAGTCCTTAAGATCATGCCCTGCATATGTAGGAAGAATTGCAGCAAGACGTCTTTGATAGTCGAGCGTATTTAGACTTGCTGGCTGCCTGACTGCTGGTAATTCCGCTTTGTATACGACCAACGTGATTGTCCTCCCAGTAATCATAAACATTCTGGAGATTGTCGGGTCTACTCTCGCTCAGTTCATCGAAAGCGGACCCAACATCTTCTGGAGGAACGAAACTCAGTGCAATTAGCGTCTTTGAATACAGTTATAACCTAGCACATAATGTGTAAATAATGCGCACGTACGCGTCCCACTCTCTTGGCCTCTCTCGCGATTTTGTCGTGGCGATTTTGTCGGAAACCAGTTAGCGAGTTTGTCGGCGCTCATTTGTCCGTTGCTGTTTTGTCGGCGCTCAATTGTCCGTTGCTGTTTTCAACTATACTGGTCTACATGAAAATCCAACAAACACAAAAAAACTGCAATTTATAGATTTAGGTGTGCTAAATCAATTACTAAAATTGTAATTTCTCTAGCACAAACTGTTACCACAAGCTATCAGATTTAGTTAAGAAAACATTATTTTTAATAGAATAATTATTTTCCATATTCAGAATATTATTTGAAGTATACTTTGAGGTGTAAAAATGGCAGTCTTCCTCATTCTTAATGTTAGCTATGATTTATGGAATCTAATGCAGAAGATCAATGAATAAGAGAGAATACCAGAGGAGTGGAGGAACAGTGTGATTGTACCCAATTATATGGAGAAGAGTGATATTCAGGACTTTGGAAATTGTAAAGAGATAAAGCTGATGTCACACACAATGAACATTTGGGAAAGGGTTATACAGAGATGGCTTTGGGAGGAGCAGTTTGATTTTATGACAGGGAGAGAAACAACTGCCTTAGACTTTGCATTGAGACGATTCATAGAGAAACATGAAGAAAAACAGAAAGGTTTATTCTTTGGAATTTATTGATTTGGAGAAGATTTAAGATAGAGTGTCACGTCAAGAACTCTAAAGGAGCATGAGATAGGAAGGATGGCCAGAGAAGTATGTAAGGATTGTCCACGATATGTTTGAGGAAGTTAGGACTCAGGTTAAAAGCAGTGCTGGGTAACAGACACGATTCCAATTTTAGGTGATCTGCACCAGGGATCTTCTTTAAGTCCTTATCTCTTTGATCTGACTATGGATGTGTGGACTCTGAAGATAAAAGACAATGTGGTGTGTAGCATCAGAAATCAGAAAGTGGAGAGAAAGTTGGAAGAATGAAGAAGGGCTTTGGAACAAAGAGGGATGAAGATAACGAGAAAGACAATCTGTGGTTTAATGGTTACCAGGATTCAGCCTACAAGGAGAACCAATGAAAAGAGAGGATAAATTTAAATATCTAAGATCAGTGGTAGCCAAAGATGAAGAATTAGAAGCAGAGTTAAAAAGTAAGAAAATGTCATAAATGAGAATGTGTACAAAAAATGACACAATAAGAGATGAGACAATCAGAGGTTCAAAAAAAGAGGGAGGGATGTCTAAGAAAGTACAGGAAAGGAGGCTAAAGTGGTGTGGACATGGGATGAGGAGAGACAAGGATTATGTGGGCAAAAGAGTGATGGGAATTGAAGTACAGGGAAGAGGAAGTGAGGGAGGCCAAAGTGGAAGTGGATGGATAAAGGAGATGAAGATCTGAAGGAAAAGAGTCTGAAGGGAAGGAGGTGGAGGACCAACCTGTGAAGTACTAGCTGATCAGTCACATTGACCTCACATAGAAGGGGGAAAAGGTGACTAGGAAGAAGCATGTTCCACCATGAAACACCATCAGAGGATTAGAATAGCACAAAACATTTCCAAATGACTGCATTTTGTAAGAAATAATTATATTTAAAACAATTTGAAATGTAATTTGTGAATTTTTCAAGTCTGACTATACAGGGCGAGCCAAAAAGAAGGAGGAGAGAAAGGCCCACTGTGCACGGATGGAGAAAAAGTCAATATCATCAGGCAGTGGCCTGGACCACCTATAATGCAAATTCATTGGTAACTCCAATCTGAACAGAATGAGTGAATTTGGTTGCACTATGTGATGGAATTGCTCCCCTACTAGCACATATTCCTGCCTTTTAGCTGCTCCTGCTAAGATAAACTCTTCTTCCTCCTGTTAGTCCTATATTTGACTTAAAAAGATGAAAAAATGGAGGAACTCCTATTTGTAATAAACTGCTCAATTTATATCATTTATGTGCTTAATTTCACAGGCTGGGATTGTCATCTCAAGATGGCTCACCTTTGAAGATGGCCGCACTTGGCCGACCTTTCCTGGTGGGGATGCTCTATGACTGTCGCACTGATTCACTTATTCCAGGTAAGAGCAAATTCAATATTTCATATTTGCTCTCTCACACAGACCACCTGCAGTGATATTTTGGGATCCACGTTTGACCAAATTACATTTTTTTTGTTTGTTTAATTATGTTTTCTCACCAGATGTCACTCTATGGGACTTGGAAAACCTCAAGAAAGACCTCAAAATTAAACCTCAGATGAACACGAAGTTCAACATCATCACTTTGGACTCCTTGGATGAGAAAACTTCCATCTTAAATATGTCAACCTCCCTTAAAGCAAGCTTCTTGTGTGGCTTGATTGAGGTTGATGGAGCTGCCAAGTACCTCAATGACACCAAACCATCCAAACGACAGTCCAGGGTCACCCTGCACTACAGCACGACCACCAGAATGGAGCAGCTCACCATGAGCCACTTGGGTAATCAGAACATCATCTATCCAGAAGTGTTTGAGCAGAAATCTGCCACCCATGTTGTCACAGGCGTGTTGTATGGCGCTCAGGCATTTTTTGTTTTTGATCAAAGGGACTCTAAAGAGGAACATAACCGAGATAATAAATTAAAATTAGAAACATTAATTAAAAAATATATTTTTGTAGATGGAAACAGAGCCCTAAAAATGACAGATGTTTACAAGGAAACTGCTGACCATCTTAACTTCACATTCTATGGTGATTTTCTCCTTGATCCAAATCCTACAAGCTTTCTGGATGCCATGCAGATTTACAACAATTTGCCAAAGCATATTGACGAAGATGACAAGCTAGCAGTGCCCGTCCAGGTCTGGTTGTACCCGCTGAAACATCTCGACTCACAGGCTGCTCAGCTTGTACAAGAGATCAGTGTGGCACTCGTGTCCAAATCTCAGGAGGTCCTGGAGGAATTAGACGAGCACATTATGAGGTGTAATGACATCATGAAGGACGGTGTTGTCAATAACTTTACTATAATTAGGAAAAATGCAGATGACTTAAAATCAATGCTTAATCAATTTAAAAATAACTTTCAAAAAGAACTGGCAAGAGTCTTATCAAATATCAGGGGGGGTAATGCAAGTGAAAAAGAGCTGGCCAATATTCTGAAGAAGAAGGAAAAGTCACCATTTAAGAAGTGTGTCATAACAACATGGCTGGATAAAAGACAAAAGGAAATCACTATGCTCAGAAGTTTCTTTAATCGAATTGAAGAAATGAAACTTGATATTGTTATAAATGACCTGGATACATTAATTAACAATACTAGTATTAAAAATATTGTCTGCTTGACTTTGACTTCACTCGATGTGTGTCAGTCATACATGTCAGAAATGGAAAGCTATCTTCAAGCACCTTCAAGGAAGTCCTCATTTCATCTGTCAGAGCCAAGTGAAGATTTAATCATCCAGAATTTCAGATATCATTTCCAAAGTTTCATTGAGTTTGCTGAAATTAACCAAACTAGCAAGAAAACAAGATTTCTTGTCCATTCGATCCCTGACTTCAAATATCTTGGGGCAACAATCTATTTGTATAAATGTGGGCTTCTCATCAACCAAAACTTTCAGCTTCCATCGAAACCTGAGACTCTTGTGGTTGACTCCCAAACAGAAGACAGTGTAACCCTAAAGTTAAGACCACCAAAGTGTGACTTAGAAGGGTACAGAGTGGAGTATAAGCGACTTGAAGATGAAGAGTGGAAGACTATCAACACGACTGATAAAAGTGTAAAATTTAGAATCACAGAGTTACGTCCAGCTTCAACATATCAACTCAGACACAGAGCCGTTTGTCAAGTTGGTGTGAGTCAGGCCAGTGATACGATTGAAGTGAGGACACTGCCCGTTAAAAAGCCTACAGGAAGACATGCCATAAAAGACAAATGTAAGGAGATAAAAGATGGAAAATTTAGATTTTATCATTTGCCTTTGAAATCACAGTTCATAAATACTCTGAAGAAGTTAGAAATATTTCCATTTGGAAACAGAACATCCATCAAACCTTCAAAATCAATTATGGTCCTTGGAGCAACAGATTCTGGCAAATCCACCCTGATCAATGGAATGGTCAACTACATCTTAGGTGTCCAGTGGGAGGATGACTTCAGGTTCAAGTTAATCCATGAAGAAACATCTAGAAGTCAAGCTGAAAGCCAGATGTCTGCTGTCACTGCCTATGAAATGAACTACCAGGATTGTTTCAAGGTCCCATACTCCTTCACTATAATTGACACGCCAGGTTTTGGAGACACCCGAGGAATTGATCGGGACACACAAATCACTGAGCAGATACGAGAATGTTTTTCATCTCCACAGGGTGTCCAGCATATTACTGCAGTGTGCTTTGTAGTTCAGGCTTCCCAAGCTCGACTGACTCACACACAGAAGTACGTCTTTGACTACATTTTGTCCATTTTTGGTAAAGACAAAGCCAATAACATCCTGGTCTTGATCACATTTGCAGATGGACAGCGTCCGCCAGTTCTCGATGCCATCAAGGACTCTAATATACCGTTCCCCAGAGATGACAAAGGGAGCCCTTTGTTTTTCAAATTTAATAATTCGGCCCTTTTTGCTAATAATGACGAGACTGATAGCAGTGATTGTCTAATGTTTGACAAAATGTTTTGGGACATGGGTGCAAAGAGCATGGAGAGTTTCTTTAAGACTTTAGAGAAGATGGATGATAAAAGTTTAGCACTAACTAAAGAGGTGCTTAAAGAGCGCAAGCACTTGGAGACGCTAGTGGAAGGACTGCGGCCTCAAATCAGTACTGCACTGAGTAAACGTGAAGAAATTAGACAGACCCATGACATTTTAAATAAGCACATTACTGATATAGAGAGCAATAAGGATTTTGAGTATGAAGTGGATGTAACTGAGACAATAAGAGAGAGCATTGCAGGCACCGGCAAGTTCATCACTAACTGCCAGAAATGCAACTTCACCTGTCATTATCCGTGTGGGTTACCAAATGATGAGGATAAGATCAGATGTTCTGCTATGAAGGACGGGGTCTGCACTGTTTGTCCCGGTAAGTGTGCGTGGAATATTCACTCCAACCAACAGCACAGATTCAACTATAAAACTAAAAAAGTCAAAAAGACTTATGATGAGCTTAAGAAGAAATATGAACAAGCACAAGGGGAACTGATGACAACTGAACAACTGTGTGATCGTCTTCAGCATGAACTGGATGATATGACAAACTTGATTTACAAACTCATTACAGACTCTCATGAAAGTATAAAACGACTTGATGAAATCTCCCTCAGACCAAACCCGCTCTCCTCTCCAGAGTACATTGAGCTCCTCATTCAGTCTGAAGAACTTGAAGCAAAGCCAGGGTGGATGGAAAGAGTGAAGTCACTGCAGGAAGTGAAGGAAAAGGCAATAATAATAGAAAATCTCAGTAGAAATGAAGAACTGTCACCAAGTGTCCACACCAAAAGTCAAAAGAGAAAATCGTCAGAGACACTGTGCCCACAGAATATCAAATTTTCCAAGCAGACCTTTTGAATAAAAAAGTCAATAATTATCAAAAATAAATTTGCTATTTGTTGTTCAATCTTGGGTACTGAATAACTGTTTTTGTACCTTTGTATTTACACACAACTGATGATATCTGTTAAGAGAATTTGATTTTATTATGAAATAATCAAGAATGTTAAAGTGTGTTTTATTTATCTTTCTTTTAATTCTAACTACTTTATTAAAAGTCTTTTTGGAAGAAAGCTCAGCATTGAACTGTAACTTTGACTATTTGTATTTTACTGTAATTTCTGATCTCAATAAAAGTAACTTATCTAACCACAAAAACAGGAAATGATTGTAAAGACAGCAGAAAACCAATTAAACTAGCAAAAATGAAAGTTGTCACCACAAAAAGGCAGTCTAGAATGATGAAAGTGAATTACAAAGTGGGCATTGCCCATTCATTTAGGCCTTTAGTGGCACACAAGCCTTGTCAAGACAGCAGATTTTATTTAGAAATTCAGCTGTACTTCCCAACCTGTTTTCCTAAGTGAATGGCTGAACTGCACCTCGTACCAACACTTTGCCAGCTCTGATCTATATCATTTTCCAACCCGCTGAATCCAAACACAGGGTCAAGGGGGTCTGCTGGAGCCAAACCTAGCCAATACAGGGCACAAGGCAGGAACCAATCCTAGACAGGGTGCCAACCCACCACAGGACACACACAAACACACCCGGGCCAATTTAGAATCTCCAATCCACCTAACCTGCATGTCTTTGGACTGTGTTAGGAAACCCACGCAGACACGGGGAGAACATGCAAACTCAACGCAGGGAGGACCCAGGAAGCAAACCCGGGTCTCCTAACTGTGAGGCAGCAGTGCTACCACTGCGCCACCATGCCGCCGTATCTGATAACATGAAGGTGTAAATCAAAGCTGAGCGGGCATCTCGTAGAAAGTCCTTCAGAGAAAAATGCACCCAAAATGACGTTCGTTCTAAGCTGAACTGTGACTGGATATGATGGACAGAATAAGGCACCTATAAGGAGAGACTAGAGATTGTGTAACTGGAATGGACCTTGATCCAACCACCAGAGGTTTCACCTACCTTCAAAGCTCGCTGAATTAATCTCATCTGTCTCTTTTGGGGAGAACTAAAGACTCAAAATACACTCTTTATTGGAGACTTGAAAGCTGATGATCCACTCTGTTTGGGGTGAGAAGCCACCAATTCCCTGAGCAAAAGGTTCACAAACTTTCTTTTTAATGGTAGTTATTACCCATAGAGCCTTGGAGCTGGATGTGTTGAATAAGCTCTAACATCCACTCTGCCAAGCTGAGCTCTGTGCCAGTGACTGAGCCCAGACTGAGAAGCAGCCATAATTTCAATAAAGGAACTTCAGTGCCTACACTCATCTGCCAGAGAGGACCTGAAAACGAGCTGAGAAAGGCAGCACCACGGACAAAGGACCACGTAAAAAAGAGAAACAGTGCACTTCAACGTGAGAAGGGTCCTCCACTTGAACCCATAAAACTGTATCAGTGCCGAGATAAATCAGAACTTTAAATAGCCAGTAAACAGACTGCCTCTCTCTTGTTAGATGTTTGTCTGTCTTACAGCACGTCTTCTATGTCAATAAATATGTAGTTATCATATTTCTATAATCCTTCTGTTTATCAACAAATTGTTTTATTCTGGTTCTTAAAACAAGTGGACTTTAGTTACCTTGATAACAGTCTATGGCAGGCAGGAGACCCCCTACTACAGAGAAAGTTAAGGAAAATAAAATGGGAGCCTTATCAAATTATTTAGTTAATTATTGCCATTGCCAAAGGACCAGCTGATAATTAAATAACCGAGTTAAAATTCTCTTCTAATTCCAACAGCCCTGATCTGAGGTCCTTGTCATACTGAAAGGTTGTCTGTCACCCCTGAGGTGGGCATGCACTCAAGCAGGTTTTCTTCAAGGGTCTCTCTGTATTTGTCTGCATTATCTGCTCAGTCGTGCACCTCACTACAAGAATGTGCCGGCGTCCAACACAAAGACAACGGTAGATTTAATAAAAAATCAGAGAGATAGCGACCTATTCTAAAGTTTTTAACCTGCCAGATAGTACCTGGATGTTGTACCGTGTCAGCCATTATGAATGTAGTAAGAAGTCAAGCAAAATGAGACCTTCTAATGGCTAACTAAAAATTATTTAATTAAAACTAGTTAGCCAATAAAAGGTGTCATTTTACTTGACTTCTTGCTACTTAACCTGCCAAATGTAAGATAAGCAAATATTTAAGAAATATTTAGCAAAGGCTAGAATATGTGCCAGAATTTACAGAGGAAGAAAAATCACTCTTCATCCACAAAATTGTAACTCAATCTTTTTATTAATGGAGTTTTGGAAATCGGGTCCAGGTTTGAGTTATTGTGCAAAGCACTGGATGGCCATATGCTGTGCGTACAGACCCTGCTATGGCTCTAATAAAACAAAGATAAGGTCAGTCGCCCAGGGAATATTATAGAATACTGTGAGACAATTATGGGATTTCACATCAGATTCAAGGGATTGTTTCTTTCTAAATCTCTTAACTGTAATTAAAGATGTAATCATGTTTGGCCGTGATGCATATAGGTTTAGAAGGCATGTACAAAATGGAAATAGCTTTAGAGGCATGACTGACAAAATGTTGTGTGCATGCCAGATAAATGAAAGAAGGGTCCGAGCCTCCACAAAAGTGGAAAGACTGGAATAAATCAGCAAGCCACCTTTTAAAAGTGAGCTGTGAAGAAAACTCAACACGGCAGCAGACTTCTAAAGAAGAGGAACTGCTCACTTCCCGTGAAAATGTCACCCAAACCATTAGATGACCAATGCTTGCTGATAAATGAGCAAACCTTACAGGCAGAAGACACTTCAGCAACACCCAAAGGCTGGGTTGTTAGTTTGGTTAAATAAGAATAAACTGTTATTTCTTTAAGTGAACTTTATTACAAGTCTAAACCATTACTGAAACATTGCAACTTTATGCTACTCTATGCAGGTACTGACAGCAACTGCTGCACTGCTAAGGCCTCTTCTATACACAGTATATAAAGATTCAAATGCACAAAAAGCATATAAAGCACTGTGTCTACAATAAATCAAGTCATGACTTTCTTTCTTTATATTTTTTTGCTTTTTGTTTGATTCAATACTAATGGTCTATATAACTAAGGGAACCCTATAGAGAAAACTATTCCCACTTCAGAGCTATTCTTTATTTTGTGATGTCTTCATTTTTTCTTTTGGAAGTCTTTCCAAAACCCTGTTTGATGTTTTTTCATTGTATTGACTTTCGAGTCTTTCATTCTAGAACTAAACTGTCAGGTAAAGACAAATTCTTATGGATACCCAGTTTCTCTTCTCTAGAGATTTATAACATGCACCAGTTTGTCAAAAGCCAGTTTTTAGACACGCTTCATTGTCTACAGTATTGTAAACAGTGCTTAGCTTTCAATTAAAAAACATTTTTTATAATAAGCTAAATACATTTGCAACTAAAAAAGAATAAATTAATTATAAAACATCACAGTGACATAAATTACTAACGGTAACAGTGGGGTTCAAACTGTTCTATCAACTAAACATCTTTCCTACAAAGTTTATTTATATATGTATTGTAAAAGATTTAACAGGAGACAACAAAAAGGTTTGGGGTTTTCCGGCCCCTTATATTGTCGATACTCCAGTATTCAACAAAAAGAGCAGTTTGGTCAGACATAAACAATTCACAATTCATGCGCGACGCCATACTAGGCGTCGCGGCCATTTTTATATGGGAGGAGCCAGAAGTGCAGGAATGCTGGGAATGATGGGAGAAATGATGTCATCAAAGATGGCGGAGGGAGGGCGGAAGTAGTCGTACTGCGGGCAGGTCTTTATGGCGGAGTGTCTTTGGGTCTGGAAAACAAAGAAATAAGGTTAGTACCCCGCCATTCCCCCGGCGAACATCCTTTGATGTGTTTTAAGATCTGTCCGCGATCTCCTACTCGCGCATGCGTGACAAGACCCCCCCCCTCAGCCTGAAACCGTCAGGACGGGCGGACCGAACCGAGAGGTCGTGGATACGGGAGAGGGCATCGGCGTTGGCCTGAAGGCCGCCACGGCGATAAGTGACCGTGAACTTGTAAGGTTGCAAGTCCAAAAACCACCTGGTGTCCCGCGGGTTCGACTCTTTATGTAAGGACATCCACTGCAACGCGGCATGGTCAGTCACCAGAGTGAACTCGCGACCCAACAGGTAGTACCGGAGATAACGGCCCACTTTATGGCCAGGGCTTCCCTCTCCACCGCCGCATACCGGGTCTCCCGGTCCAGCAGTTTCCGGCTCAGGTACATTACGGGGTGTTCAACACCATCGATACTTTGGCTCAACACGGCACCCAAGCCTGTGTCCGAAGCATCGGTCTGGAGGATAAAGGGAGCTCCAAAATCCGGAGTCCGTAACACAGGTGGAGGGGAGCACCTTTCTTTGTTAAATTAGTCAAGGGTGCTGCTCTTTCGGAGAAACGGGGTACGAACCGGCGGTAATACCCGGCTAGCCCCAAGAAAGCCTGCACCTGTTTCTTGGTACTCGGATGGGGCCATTCCAGGAACTCTTTAACTTTGGAGCATTGTGGTCTCAACTGTCCTCGTCCCACTAGATATCCTAAATACTTGGCCTCCTGTAAGCCAAAGAAACATTTGCGGGGATTAATACGGAGGCCGGCGTTAGCCAATGTCGCGAGGACAGCTGAGAGCTGCAATAAATGTTCCTCCCAGGTGCCGGAATAGATGACTACGTCATCGAGGTAGGCGGCACTATAGGACTGGTGGGGCTTCAACACTCTATCCACCAGACGTTGAAAGGTAGCTGGGGCCCTGTGCAGCCCAAATGGGAGGACCTTGTACTGCCAATGCCCACTAGGGGTGCTAAAGGATGTTTTTTCTTTCGCGGATGCCGTTAAAGGAATCTGCCGATACCCTTTTGTCATGTCAAGGGTAGTCAAGTATCGGGCGGCACCTAGCTGCTCAAGAAGGTCATCAATGCGGGGCATCGGGTAAGCATCGAACTTGGAGATCTGATTCAGATGTCTAAAGTCATTACAGAACCTCCAGGAGCCGTCAGGCTTGGAAATGAGGACAATTGGACTAGACCAGGGGCTGTTACTTTCCTCAATTATGTCCATATCCAACATTCGTTGCACCTCCAGTTCCACTTCGGCGCGTTTTGCCTCCGGGAGTCGGTAGGGCCTCTCCCGAACGATCATCCCGGGTTCCGTGATTATGTCGTGCGCAATCAGTGTGGTTCGTCCCGGTGTCTTGCTCACCACTTCAGGGATGGCGTGGACAGTCTTGATAATCTCCTGCCGTTGTAAGGGGGTGAGCTCTTTACCGAGGTTAAGGGCGTTCCCGCCAGCAAATAGGGAGAGGGACCTACTAGCATTGGGAGACTCTTCCCGGTCTTTCCAAGGCTTTAATAAGTTGACATGGTAGATCCTCTCGGTCGGTCGGCGATTAGATTGGAGAACCATATAGTCGACCAGCCCTTTTCTCTCCTTAACCTCGTATGGCCCTTGCCAGTGAGCTAACAATTTGGAATGGGAGGTGGGAACGAGTACCATCACTCGATCCCCCGGACGGAACTCTCGGAGGACTGAGTTACGGTTGTAGCACCGGACCTGTGCTGCCTGCACACGAGTCACGTGGTCTTTTAGTATTGGTTTGATTTTTTCAAGCTTGTCACGTAGTTGCGCCACATACTCGGGCACATTAGAGGAGGGCAGGGGCTCGGCCTCCCAGCCCTCTTTTAGGATGTCCAAAAGTCCCCGGGGCTGTCGCCCATACAATAATTCAAAAGGGGAGAAGCCCGTGGAAGCATGGGGTACTTCCCTGTAGGCAAAAAGGACGAGCGGAAGGAGCTGGTCCCAATTCCTGCCATCGGCGCTGACTACCTTACGGAGCATCTGTTTGAGCGTCTGATTAAAGCGCTCTACCAACCCGTCTGTTTGGGGGTGATAGACAGACGTCTTTAGGTGCTTTATCCTGAGTAATCTGGCAACTTCCTTGAACGTATCCGAAGTGAATGGCGTACCCTGGTCCGTGAGGACTTCTTTGGGGATACCCACTCTTGAAAATAAATTAACCAATTCCCGTGCGATGTTGTTTGTAGTAGCGGAGCGCAGGGGAACCGCCTCTGGGTATCGGGTCGCATAATCAACCATGACTAATATATATTTGTAGCCACGGTTTGAGGGTTCCAGGGGTCCTACTAAATCGACCCCTATTCTGTCAAAAGGGACGTCTATTAAAGGAATAGGGACGAGAGGAGCGCGGTCCCTCCTCGGAATCTGGCGAATCTGACATTCCGGACAGGACTGACAGAAACGCCGGACCTCCTCATTGATCCCAGGCCAATAAAAGCGGAGTTTAACTCTCTCTAATGTTTTTTCGGCCCCAAGATGGGCGCCTAAGAGGTGAGCGTGTGCTAGTTCACACACCTCCCGCCGGAAGGTACGTGGCACTAACAACAGTTTCCGCACCTCACCCTCGTGAGTTGCCACCCGATACAACAGATCATTTTCTAACACAAAGAAGGGCTCGCGTGGCATGGAACCATCAGCATGTGTGCTACCAGGAAGAACAACTGCATTCCGGGCCAACCGTAGGGAATCATCATTCCATTGTTCTCTTTTAAATGACGCAGGCGTAGACCGAAATTGATGATCCCAGGTTGCTTAGTGGATCTTGAGAAGGATTTGGCGGAATTATTCTCCGGCTTGTCCCTTCCCCGGCGGATACTTCCGGGTCAGAGGGTGTCGCTCGGGAATCAACTCCCGATACGCTTGCGCCATCTTGGCTTGCCCCTGGGCATGGCGTGGAGATCGCAGGAAGGGCACCTCATCCCCTCATAGCTAGACCCAAGGAGGCTCTGGGAGCGGTGTTCATCCTACCACCGCTAATTTTGGACCAGTCTTGCCACAAGATTACCGGATAGGGGGGTTCAGGCAACACTGCGACAATCAAATTGGACACCTACCCCTTCCAGGTAAGATAACACTGGGCGGATCGATATGATCTGGTCTCCCCGTGCACACAGGTGACTTGTAAATGTTTTGTAAGCCACTGTCGCGGTAAGACAAAACGGCGAGCAACAATGGTAATGTTACTGCCGGAGTCGAACAAAGCCACCACCGAGTGCCCATTTAACAACACCACTCCCGTATTCGGACTTGCCACAGGTGAGACGGAGTACAGTACCTTTCTCTAGTAGCCCAGGTGCAGTCCATCGGCTCCGATGATGTGTTGAGGGGGCAGGTTGGCAGTAGGTGACCGGTCTCTCCACACTTGTAACAGCGTGGGGAGGCCGGCTTCTCTTTGAGTTTTTGCGGTGCTTCCGCAGTGCGTCGAGAGGGCTCGGGGTGGGCCACCCGTCCCTGTCGGTTCCCACGCGCTTGCCGTTCCGATCCCCCGGTTCGGTAGACCGTCAGTTGACGCTCCAGGACCTCCAGGAGACCTGACATTTCCTTATAGGGATGGGACCGGACCTGCTGGGCGAGAGAACTAGGCAGGGCGTTAACCAGGCCTTCACAGGCCACCTGTTCGACCACTTTTCTGGCTTGGGGGCCTTCTGGCCATAGCCACCTCCCGATCTTACCCCAGAACTCGAATGCCTGCGCTCGGGCTGGCTTCTCCGGGTCGAACTGCCAGGTTCTCCATTCCGCCGCCTGCTGGCCCGGCGTTATGCCGTAGCGTGCCAGTATCTCCTTCTTTAGGACGTCGTATTTGGCGGCCTCCTCCTCAGGGAGGTCGTAATAAGCGCGCTGCGCAGGTCCATTCAGGTAGGGCGCCAGGATGGACGCCCACTCGGACCGCTGCCACTCGTTCCGGGTGGCCGTCCTTTCAAAGATTCCAAGTTAGGACTCGACATCATCGGCCTCCGTCATAGGTACCAGGGGTGGAGGCGTATGGCGCAGGTGGTCTGCTATTGCTCTCCGGGCTTCGGCCAGCTGAGCCCTCGTTAATTCCAACTCCCAGTTGGTCGCGGCCTGTGACTGCTGCAGCGCCGCGATTTGGGCACTCATCTCCTGTAGCACTGAATTCAGGTCCTGTCCTTCCGACATATTTCTCGGACAACGATCCTGCCGACTACGCCAATGTAAAAGATTTAACAGGAGACAACAAAAAGGTTTGGGGTTTTCCGGCCCCTTATCTTGTCGACACTCCAGTATTCAACAAAAAGAGCAGTTTGGTCAAACATAAACAATTCACAATTCATGCTCGACGCCATACTAGGCGTCGCGGCCATTTTTATATGGGAGGAGCCGGAAGTGCAGGAATGCTGGGAAGGAGTGTGATGGATGATTGGAGATATGACGTCATCAAAGATGGCTGAAGGAGGGCGGAAGTAGTCGTACTGCGGGCAGGTCTTTTTGGCGGAGTGTCTTTGGGTCTGGAAAACAAAGAAATAAGGTTAGTACCCCGCCATTCCCCGCCGGCGAACATCCTTCGATGTGTTTTAAGATCCGTCCGCGATCTCCTACTCGCGCATGCGTGACAGTATGTATGTATGTATGTATGTATGTATGTATGTATTGTGATTTAGATGCTGTATAGCACCCGACCTGACTGAGGCACATGTAAAAACACTAAAAGACTTTCTTCAGCTGGAGTGCACGTCTTCCCTGTGGACCCCCCAGCCACAACATAGTCCAAGTACGCACAAATCACAACCACAAACACACTCTTCTGGCACCACAACTCCTCCCTTGAAGCTCTGTCCTCTCCTCCTGACTCTGGCCTCTGAGTGGCGGTGGCTGGCCCCTTTAATAGCCCACCCGAAAGTGTTCCAGGTGCTTGACCACCTGGTTCCAATTGCACTTCCAGGTGGGGCTGTGGAATCCATGCAGCACCCCCTGGTGGCCACCCCAGCTCCTAACCGGGCTGTGGAGGACTCCAGCTCCCATGGAGCCCTGCGGGTGGTTGAGACATCATCATCAGCCTGGGAGGCTGCTACCAAGCGCCCCGGGGGAGGTATTTGAGTTGCCCATGGTTGCTACCCCGGAACATATGCAGCAGGGGTGTCCTGGCCGGGCATGGGACCTGGGCGCCCGCCAGAGTATGTATTTATTTTATTAAAAGCAAGTAATATTCCATACAATAAAATCAAACTTAACAAGCGTGTATTCAACCCCAACCCAAGAGAAAGAGAAGAAAGCCAACAACCAGAGCAGATCTTTAAAAGTAGCAAAGTGGGAGAGGAATTCTTACTCCCAATATGAATGCTTCTTCTAAAATGTTATTAATTAAATGCTGCCAAGTTTTAAAATGTTTTGAATAGATCCTCTAAGTGAAAATTTGTTTTTTTTTTTTTTTTCAATTTTAAATAGTATACCAACTGGCGTAAAAGAGGTGAGCGAGGATTCTTCCATTTGAGGGAGACAAGTCAACATGCCAATAGTGAAGTAAAGGCCATAACAGCTTGTTTGTCCTTTTACACTTTAACCTGGGAGTCAAACCACACATGACTGTTAATTAGTTAGTTAGTTCTCAAATTTTATTTTTTCTAATTATGATTCTGGCTGCTGTATTCTGCACTCATTATAACCAATTGATGTCTCTCTTAGGTAGTCCTGTTTGGAGATCGTTACAGTAATCTAGTCAAATAAAAATAAAAGCAGGAGCTAATTTTTCAGTGTCTTGGAAAGCTATTAGAGATCTACCTTTTGCTATATTCCTTAAGTGAAAGAATGCAGTTGTAATAATCTGGTTAATGTGTGATTTAAAGCTTAGGTCAGAGGCGATGTTAACCCCTAAATTCTTTACTTCCAACCTAATCTTAAAACTAAGGGATCCAGTTTACTTCCAATATCCTTACTATATCCATGTTTGCCAATCACTAAGATTCCTGTGTATTCCTTATTTAGTGTAAGAAAGTTACTATTCGTCCAATCGGAAATACTGCTAAGACATTGGATCAGAGAGTGTGGAGCATCATGGTCATCAGGTGCTATTAGTAAATGAAGCTGTGTGTCATCTGCATAGCTGTGGTAGCTCACCTTGTGCTTTGAGATAATCTGACCTCATGGAGACTGAGAAAAGCAACTGATCCAGTACAGATACTTGAGGTACACAATATACAATATCATGCATCTCCTAAGTACAATCACCACAACTAACAATGAATTTTTCTACCTGTTAAGTAAGACTGAAACTAATTTAAGACGCTGCCAGAGAGGCCCACACATTGTCTAAAGTGATTTATAAGAATATCGTGATCAATGGTGTCAAATGCTGCACTCAAGTCTGAGAGAAGTAGAACAGAAATACGGCCTCTGACCAAATTAATTCACAAATCATTCACTATTTTAACCAGCTGAGTTTCTGTACCGTGATTTATTCTAAAACCTGAGTTATGATTATCATAAATAGAATGTTTATTGAAGTAACCATTGACCTGATTAATAGCTGCCTTTTCTAGAATTTTACTTAAGAAAGGCAGGTTAGAAATTGGCCTAACATTTTCAAAGATGAGGAGTTGAGATTACTTTCTTAAGTAGGAGGTTTAAAAACTGCAGTCTTTAGACAGTCAGGGAAGACCCCCGTATCTAATGAGTTCACCTTGTGAAGTGCAAAATCAATAAGGACATCGGAGATTTCTTTATAAAAGCCTGTTGTACTGGTCAGAGACGCAGGTGGAGGGTTTCAACTGAGAACATGTTTTTTCTATAAATGTTGATAATGATAATGGAGCTAACTTAATTGATTTTTTTTTATAAAATTCAGCTGATTACCCATCAGGGCCTGCTGCTTTCCCACTCTGAAGTAAGTTTATTGTGTCTAGTATTTCTGAGAGTGTCAGAGGTTTATCCAGTTCGTCTACCCTAAGGCCTTGTTCACACGGGCGTTAAAATCGAGGGGTTTTTTTTGCGTTCGTAGCGTCTGGTAAGCGCGGATCAAGCGCCGAGTGTTTTCTACACGTAGGAGTCAATGAGAGTGTTCACACGGGCTTTGGGGCATTTCAGTGCATAACACCGGTGTAAGTGCACACTCGACTACTGTTTCCTTACCTCAAAGTGACAAGTAGTCTCTCTTCGGGGCTAACACCAAGTCGTATATTGGTTGATCGGCGTGCAATGTGGCATTGCACCAACTGCAGCAGATAATCAAAAGTGGAAACCGACATCCGACAGTAATTAAAAAAGTTTCGCATTTCTTCATAAAGCACAAAAAACCTTCCTTTAACCCGACGTTGTGCAGTCAGAGGATGAACCCAGTAGCGGCGGCGATTTTTTCTCTCTTTACGTCGCCGTATTACGAGTATTTTTAAAACAAGAAGATTAATATCTAACATAGCAAAATGGTCCATATTGAAAGGAGGCACCTCAAATAAAATGACAAGGGCTTTCATATCCAGTTCCCGACACTGCCTCCACAGGTTAAAACACAAATTACAATTTGGGCTGCAGGCTGGCGTTAGACAGAGACAAACGAACGCCGGTGTAGAAGTCAATCGATCGCCACCACAAAATGCAACGTAAACGTCTAGGACGTTCAGAGCAAGTTCGTTTATCCAAAAACTTAACGCCCGTGTGAGCAAGGCCTAAGAGTATCTCGCTGTGGTGTCTGTAATGCATCAAAAACTCATTAGATTGTCTTGTCTTCTTTAAAGTGAGTAGAATATAAAGACTTATAGCACTCTCTAAACATGTGTGTTATATTTTTATGATCAGTGATTTGTATTCGTGATTACCATTATTGTATTGCTAACTTCTTGCTTGTGGATTTGTTGAGCTAAGATTTTATTAGCCTTCTCTCCGTGTTCATAGTAATGATGTCACGATTTAAAGATAAGTTGTTCTGTTTCTTTTGTTGTCAAGAGGTTGAGTTCAGATTGCAAAGTGTGTAAGTTGCCTCATTTGGAGACCTGCCGTATTCTTGATCTCTTCTGGTAATTTCTTGGTCTCCCATTTATTTTTATGGGAAAGATATGAGATAATCTGTCCTCTTAAAAATGTCTTCAGAGTTTCCCAGAGTATTCCTGCAGAGACTAAAATCATGACGTTTAACAACAATGCTTGGTGGGATGCTGCCTGTTGTGCATCTTTTATGAAACCCAAAAGAATGTTAGGAAGATCAGGCTGGTCATTCCTTCCTTCCCTTACAAGACTCTATGTATGCTCAGACTTTCAGCCACTGGAAAAGGGGGTTTGGGGACAACACAGCAAGTGAACCCAAGTAATGATCCAAAGGAGAATGATTAGGAATTAATGGAAACAAAATGTGTCTTTGCCCATCTGAAACCAACAAGTGCAAGCTGCCAGTTTTCCATGTGTATATAGGCCATACTTGATGCTCAAAATTGATTAAATGTTGATGATCCAGTATACTTGACTATATGATCTTGTGGACATCAAGGCCAAGTTTCATGAAATTGACAGAGTTAAGTTAATTCATTCAGTTATGTAGGGTCTAAAGCACACAGAGTGACCAGGCTGATTCCAGGGCTACAGGAGATGAGTTATGAGGAAAAATTAAAAGAGCTGAGCCTTTAAAGTTTAAGCAAAGGAAGATTAAGAGGAGACCTGACTGAAGTGTGCAAAATTATAAAGGGAATTAGTCCAGTGCATCAAGACTGTGACTTTAAAATGAATTCATGAAGAACATGGGGAAAACAGTAAGAAAATAGTTAAGGTCCTGATTAGTGAAATACTGAAGGTATCACAATGAAGGCAGTCTTTATAAGTGCCAGGTCCCTGTCCACACTGCAGGCAGTCCAAAGCTATAATTTAGATATCATCTGCATGTTTATTTATTTATTGTAAGACACGTTATAATAAACTTAACAGATGTCAACTTTTTTTTACCAATCTTTTCAGGAATTTTCTCTGGCTGTCTCACAATGTGCTTGTTGAATCTTCGTGTTGGTGATTTGAGTCTGACAGTCAGGATCAAAATAATGTGTGGTTTACCGGCACATCCCAAACACGCGCTGTTAGCTTAATTACTGAGGACATCTAGTGGACACGAGGTGCAAGTGCCGTCATTTTTTTGTGCCATTCCTGCTAGCAACTCAATGGAGCGGAGGGAGAAGCGCTGACGGCTTCACAGTCATTTGAGTTCAGGGGCTTCTAAACTGTTTTAAAAGTTGCGATGTTTTTTATTATTTATTTGCTTCTTCCATGAAACAGCTACCACACTTCTATTAAAGATTTTTTTCCTAATAATTCATATCTAAAAAAATGTATAAATATTATTAGTAAAATAAAGTGCAATGGCATATATTCCATCCATCGTCCAACCCACTGAATCCAAACACAGGGTCATGCGGGTCTGCTGGAGCCAATCCTAGGGCACAAGGAAGTGAACCCGGGTCTCCTAACTGCAAGGCAGCAGCGCTACCAATTGCGCCACTGTGCCGCCATGGCATATAATAATATAGTAAAATCAATGTTTGCTAATTTTGCATTTTATGTTATCATGTAGCCAAAAACTAAGCCCAAATTGACTTGTGGTGACTCAAAGGACCATCATGGACAGCAGAGTTCAACACAAGTGATGTCCTGCTGATGATTTATGGGAAAAAAAACTGTCCAAATACAGGGGTGCAAAGCTGGTGAAGATTAGCCATCTTGATTTGCAGCCAAAGGGGCTTCTACAGAGTACTGAATTAAGGGTCTGCATACTGCCATGAAAGAGAGGTCTCAGGTTTTGATTTTTAATACATCTGCACACCCTTCTAAAGAAATGTTTTCACTTTGTCATTATGGGTTATTTAGTGTAGATTAATGGGCAAACATGGCAAATTTATCCATTTAAAATGAAGTCTACAACACAAAAGGGTGTGCAGAAAATGAAGGGGACTGAAAACTTCTTTTAAAATGTTACCTATAAGAAATGTGAATAACTGTCACAGGACTGTCATCGCTGACACATATCAGTTGATGCCATTTTTCATCAGTTGAGTTGGACTTTCCTGTTTCTAAAGCTTTTGAACCACCACAAGATTATCTAGGCTCCATTTTTAACTCCATGACATTTAAAAGTGCTGTTAAAGAAGATTCAAGTCTTTGGGAGGACATCAGGGCACCGGGAGACATGAGGAGAACATGCAACCTTCACACACAAACCCTGCTCTCCGTACTTTGAGGCAGCAGTGCAACCACTGAGCCACCGTGCTGCCCAGAATGAACATACAAACATAATACAGATGGTATGAAATTTCTCGTTTTCATAAAGATTTGCTCATTTGTCCAAATGAGATGTTAGAAAAGCGTGGATGGCCTTTTCAAGATCACTGAAAGAAAAAAAAAAGCCTTTACCTTAACGTCTCAGCTGGAAAAAGCTTAATTTAACCTCACAATTTATCTGTTTGTCGAGTTTGAATGAGCTGTCGAAGATCACGCCTGGGCTCCATACTGAAGCTTTATGATACATATATAGTAAGGGGTCCAAGAGCAACATCAGAAACACTCTAACTTTCTTAATTTTTGGAAACCATGATCACAATTTCATTATCATTTAGTTTAAGAAGATGCATTGCCGTCCAGGTTTTAATATCATTCAAGCTCGAATAGAGGGTCTATATTTTCTCGCTTTGATTTTAGTGGCAAATATGTTTGAGTGTCATCAGCTTAGAGAAGCCATACTTGTTAACAATGGAGCCTAAAGGTAACGTCCATATCAATAAGAGAACTGGTTCAAGGATGGAACCCTGCAAGTAAGAGGAGCTACAGAGGATGGGATCTCATTCAAATGAATAGAAACGCTCCTATTGCTTAGATAAGATTTAAACCATTTCAGGGCATTCCCTTGGATGCCTACATATGGTTCAAGGCAGGATATAAGAATTGTAAGATCCACAATTTTAAAAGCTGAGGTAAGATGTAGCAGTACAAGAATGGCAGAATCACCAGCATTAGCAGTTGGGAAGAGGAGGTCATTGTAAACCTTTAACAAGGATGTTTCACTGCTGTAAGAACATCTGTACCTGGATTGGAATTTTTCTAGAATACTATTTTCATCCAGAAATGTTTGAGTTAGGACAACTTCTTCTAAGACTTTAGATAAAAAAGGCAGTTTAGAAATTGGCTTGAAATTTGACACATTAGAGGGTCCTGATTTTGTTTTTTTAATACGTTTCTGCACCGCAGTGTGTTTCAAGGCAGCAGGAACACAAACAAAAATCAAGCTAGCATTTATTAAGGTAACAATACTTGGTCTGACAGAATCAAAAAACCCTTAACTAATCAACAGGGTACACTGCTGTCCAGGGGGCAATTTGTAGGATTCAGGTGATGCACCAAATCAGACAATAGAGATGACGATACATGCAGGCACAGAGTGGTCAAAAACAGCTGAGCACACTATGTGAAGAGGTGAATCAGAGCAGGCAGTGAGACCGATGACATAATAACAGTAATCTTATTTACAAAAAAGAATATCTCCGTTTGGAGAGTAAGTCGGGGTATGTGACAAATGACAAATTCCTAATACAAGAAATGGTATATGGCGATTAAAGGATTTAAAATCACTAAAAAGCTGATTTGTAATTATTGCATCTACCCAAACAAAACATTTTTAAAGTTAAGTTTAAAATCTGTTAGTTCAGTTCCAAAAAAAATAAAAAAGACAGTTTATAGAAGTGCAACTTTCAATAATGCAAATTTTTACATTTCTTTCAAAAATTAAACAATATAATATCTATTAAGCAATTTAAGAGATTTGCTTCACTTTCTTTGATAAGTACATACTTATAAGTTAGGGTCCCAGGGAGAACAATTATGCATTAAAATTACAAACCAGGTTTAATAACTCCGCTTGAAATTTATCAACATTATAGAAGCAGCGTAGAACAAAATTAAGAAAACACAATTCAAGACAGACAATGGAAATGAAGGTATGAACTGTATAGTAAGCTGGATCATTTAAAAAAAAAGTTTCTTTTACTGAGAACTCGAAAGTTTAGACCTTCATTTTCATGCCTGTTGATTGTTATGTTGTGTTATTGATCAGCATTTATTTTGTAACATATTAAATTAATGTCATTAACAGAATTTTCCTTTATTGAACGAGGAGCATCCGGTCTTACCATTCCTCCTGCGGCGAACCTAGCCTTTGCCTCGGCCAATTTGGTGAGGGTTTCCTGACTTGGAGCTTGACAGTTTGCAGCTCTGTCAGGACAGTCTCCAGGATGGTATTCAGGTTTTGTTCATCCATCATTCTTCCTCGAACAATTTATGCAATCCTGCTGACTACGCCAATCTGTGAAAACACAAAGAAGAGACAATACTCTTGCAAACATTTGGGGTTTTGCCTTCTCCATATACTGAAAGGTCCACTCATCTTGTACAGACTTTAGCATTCAAACAATTAAATTATAACCAGGACAGCATATTAGTGAAACAGGCGGATTTATATAAGGGACAGACAGGAAATTATGTACAGCGGGATTGATGGGAAAATTCAGGAAACGTCAGTGTGATGTGGAAACGTGGAGCCGGAAGTGATGTCATCAGAACAGGATGGGGTTGCGCTTATATATATAGTCACAAATAAACACACCAGACATCATGAAGGTTTGGGACAGCCACCTGTCAAATTTATCCTGGCTATAAATGTAGAGATTTTTAAAGAGTTCCTGACAAGACTGAGTCCAAAACAGAACTGATTATAGACAGTAAAGATGTCGGCTTTAAAGGCCTGTTCAGGAAGTGATGTCATCTTTAGGGCCGGAACCGGAAGTGATGTCCTCGGGACTGGAAGTGATAATAAAGTATGCCGGAACATGGCGGGTGGTGCCAGAATGGTCTGCAACTGAGAAAGACAGTCAGTACACTACGCCACCCCCTGGTTAGTAGTGGTATTACAACTATTCAAGCCCTTTAGCTGCCTCCTACTCGCACATGGGTGACAAGCATAGACTGATCGGGTATTGTATCCTGCACGGAGAGTTCATGGGCATGAGAGAGGGCATCAGCGTTGGCATGGAGAGAGGCCTTACGATGAATCAGCGAAAACTTGTAAGGTTGGAGGTCAAGAAACCACCTAGTGACCCATGTATTTGACTCCTTGTGAAGGGCAATCCACTGAAATGAAGCATGATCCATCACCAGAATGAACTCAGACCAGCTGGGCAAAGTTTTAGGGAAGATGTTGTAAAAAAAGAAAGCAGGCTACCTGCTGTGCTATTTGGAAGATGGTCAATTCGAATAGCCTTAGCCATAAGGCCATCTGCTCCCAGAGGGCCATAGCCTACCCCTGGATCGATCCCCCGGTATCGAATACCAAATTCTTTATTCCTCTTGCCTGCTGGACTGGGGATAGCCCATATTTAACTGGAAACTCAGTCCCAATGGGTGGCTCAGCTCTCTCCTCCGAGAGAACATAATAAGCTGTTTTCGTTTCATCCCCAGAAACCAGCCTACATGTGTGTGTCCCATTCACACTGAGCCTGCCCTGAGTCCTTCCTGACCCCCGGACAAACTCCCCACCCAGAAACTTGGCACCGGTACTTTCTTACCTGGTTTGTGTTCAGGCATTGTCCCGGTTTCTTCTGGGACTTCATCCTGCTGACTATGCCACGGTCACAAATAAACACACCAGACATCACAAAGGTTTGGGGCAGCCACCCGTATAATGTGTCCAGGCTGCAAATGTAGAAATTTTTAAAGAGTTGTTGTTACATGACTGAGCCCACAACAGAACTGATCACAGATAGAAAAGATGGTGGCTTTAAAGGCCCATTCAGGAAGAGACATCATCTTTAGGATCAGACCTGGAAGTGATGTCCTCGGGACTGGAAGTGACGTCATCGAGGGTTCTGGAACCTGGCAGGATTTCCCGGGTATGGTCTTCAAGTAACTGAGAAAGACAAGTCAGTACACTACGTCATCCCCTGGTTGGAGGTGGTATTACACATGTGTGACTATATATATATAGTAGCAAAATACCCGCGCTTCACAGCAGAGAAGTAGTTTGTTAAAGAAGTTATGAAAAAGAAAAGGAAACATTTTAAAAATAACGTAACATGATTGTCAATGTAATTGTTTTGTCACTGTTATGAGTGTTGCTGTCATCAAGGAGTTGATTATCATTATTTCTTTCAATCAGGTTCGTATTTGGAGGATGTGTTGTGTTCAAGTTATATTCCGTGTTTGTCAACCGTTGTAAAGATAACTTTCCCAGTCCTACAAAGTCAGTTCACGTGAGCCGCTCAGAGTATATGCATCAAAGTCATCGAAGCGATCACTACCCAAATCAGTACTCGTGAATCTAAGATGTTAAACAGGCATTCCCAGTATTAAGTTGTGGATTTGCCTGCGAATATTTAGCGGCAGCGTGTCTATAAACGTGATTTAAACTTAAGCTTTACACCTTGCTTTCCTATTGATATGTCTACAAAAACTTGTTCAGCGTCAGAGGGTTTCCGCAGTAGCTGCACTTATGAATATGCTAAGCACTGTCCTTCACCCGCGAATATTTAGTGGCAGCATGTGTCCCTGACCATTTCATCCTCGTTTGCATAAGCACAGTCCTTCACCCGCGAATATTTACCTTATATGGGCAAGCACTCAATTTCATGGGAGGCGTGATGATGTGGGACGCAACTTCGCCTCACACGGCGACCGAGCGGCAGGCTATGGCCATATATATGGACGTAAGTAGGTTCCAGTTATGACCGTTACGCGTAGAATTTCGAAATGAAACCTGCCTAACTTTTGTAAGTAAGCTGTAAGGAATGAGCCTGACAAATTTCAGCCTTCTACCTACACGGGAAGTTGGAGAATTAGTGAATATAATATACAAGCAAAATACCTGTGCTTCGCAGCGGATAAGTAGTGTGTTAAAGAAGTAATGAAAAAGAAAAGGAAACATTTTGAAAATAACGTAACATGATTGTCAATGTAATTGTTTTTGTCACTGTTGTGAGTGATGAGTGTTGCTGTCATATATATATATATATATATATATATATATATATATAAAGATATATATATATATATATATATATATACACACACATATAAAGATATATACAGTATATATATATATATCCATACATATATACGGTATATACATATACATCCACATAAATATACATATATACTGTCAGGGATGCCAGGGGCAACGACCCGGCCGGGATGCCATGAGGGACCGGATGTGGGTCTACGCCCACCCTGGATCACGTGGGGGCCGCCATCCTGGTCGCTCTGGGGGCCACGGGTTGAGGGCATGGAAGCCCTACCCTGTAGGGGCCCGTGGTCACCACCAGGAGGTGCCCCAATGCCTTGGGGACCTGTGCCGGGGGGGAAGATTTAGGACGGCGCCCGGCCGGAGAGCTTCCGGGATGACAGCCAGCACTTCCGCCACGCTGGGGCGTGGCCAGAGGAGGAATGCCGGGAACACCTGGTGCTCATCCTGGAACCATATAAAAGGGGCCGTCTCCATTCATTCAGGGCTGGAGTCGGGAGGAGGAAGGACAAAGCACAGAGGAGGTGTGGAGGCGGCCCGAAGAAGGCATTTGTGGCCAGGACTGAGTGTGTTGGGGTGTTTGTGCGCTGAATTGGGTCTGAGTGACCATTAGTTGGGTCTGTGTGACCAAGGAAATAATTGTAAATATTGTAAAATAAATGTGTGGTGGTATTTTAATAACATGTCTGCCTGTTTGTGTCCGGGTCAGCTCCACATCTGGCATAGTCGGCAGGATGCTCCACCTGTTTCAAGGTGAGGACCTGGAAAAATTCTTGTTGTGGATGGCCCGGCACTGATGCGGGCCGGCGGCGTGCCTACCAGGAGTACAGCGGGCTCCGAGGGCCGCGCCGTTTCTGGAGGCGCCCGGACGGCATGGCGTCAAGAAAGGCGGGAAGGTGAGTTCCCTGCCTAGTGGCAGCCAGCCCATGGGGGCCGGGCGTGTATTTTCTTTTGCAGGCAGGGACTTCCCAGACCCACGTCAGTTGCAGGCACATGCTGGTCTGCGGGGCTCTGGCAGCACGGCGGCAGCAGCGAGAGCTGCGGAGGAGGAGACGCTGCAGCTCGTGAGGCGCTGGCAACAGCAAGGCTGCCGGCAAGCACGTCGCCGCCGCAGAAGGGGAGGCAAGATGGCCGCAGATCAGAAGTCCCTCCCCCTGATAGGCACGCGATTGGACGGTGTGTCTTGCATACCCGCCAATGATCGTAGAGAGGCGGGCCCAAGGTATGTCCATCACGGGCAGGGGGGAGTCCCTATTGGGCCGGAGGAGAAGGCCCACAGGAAGTGGCTGGCGTCGGAGGCTGACAGACAGGTAGGCTCCGAGTCGGTTAACTTCCTGTCTTTGCCGGCTGCTCTGGCGGAGCTGGAGGCGTGCCTTCAGCCCGCGTAGCATTTATTGCAGATGCTACGTGCCCTCCGGGCTGATGTGCTGGTATTGGAGAGTAAGGTGCTCGCGGCGCTGAAGACGTTAGCGACAACGAGACGACGCGACGCTGGAATCTCCAGCCAGAGCGGTACGACGGAAACAGTGAGTACAGCCGACTCCGTACAGCATGCAGGAGGGTCTGCCGAACATGGCTGTGATGCCAAGGATCAGCTTCAAGTAAGCAGCCCTCCGACAGGAGGTGCGGCGCCGCGGGCTGTATACGCGGTGAGGGGGGAGTCCGTGAGGACGCTGAATGGACACGGGCTGCTAAGTGCCCTGGGTCCTACCGCCCTCCGCCCCAAGTCAGCTGCGGTCTCGCGCCGCACTGTAGGGACGCAGACGCAAAAGAGGCTCTTTCTGTGTAATAAGGAGTCTCAAACCATCATGGCGTCCCAGAGTGAAAGGAGGAATGAGAGGCTGGGTGCCGATTCCTCCAATAGGTTGGGACGCGGTGCTGGGTGCACGTGTCCAGGTGCTGGCCACCCTCTGCGGGGGCAGAGGGAATCCCTGAGGCTGGCGGAGAGAGCGCAGGCGGCGCAGGCGATTCCACCATTAAGAGGGACACGGAAGCTGCGGAGAGGGTGCCGAACAGGCAAGTGCCAGGGTGCCGATTGGAGGGGGGGACGCTGCCAGTGCGTGGAACAGGAAGGGTGCCTTGGCAGTGGTTCTGCCCCTGTGTTCTCTTTAGTAGGGATGGACCCCGGGCGAGCAGTAGGACCCCCTTCGTTGGGGACATGCCCTCATATGTCGGACCGTCTGCTGAAGGATCTCTGTGCTGGTGTGCGGGTGCGTGGAGACCTGTTACCCCAGCACTTCCTCCACACCAGGAAGTGCCGGGGTGAAGATTTAGGACAGCGCCCGGAGAGCAGCCGGGAGGACAGCCGGCACTTCCGCCACACTGGGGCGTGGCCAGAGGAGGAATGCCGGGAACACCTGGTGCTCATCCAGGAATCATATAAAAGGGGCTGTCTCCATTCATTCAGGGCTGGAGTCGGGAGGAGGAAGGACGAAGCACAGGGGAGGTGTGGAGGCGGCCCGAAGAAGGCATTTGTGGCCAGGACTGAGTGTGTTGGGGTGTTTGTGCACTGAATTGGGTCTGAGTGACCATTAGTTGGGTCTGTGTGACCAAGTAAATAATTGTAAATATTGTAAAATAAACGTGTGATGGTATTTTAACAACATGTCCGCCTGTCTGTGTCCGGGTCGGCTCCACAATACATATATATATACATATCTACATATACACACATACATATACATACACACATACATACATACACACACATATATACACACAAATACATATATATATATATATATATATATATATATATATATATATATATATATATATACATAAATACACATACAGTCATGTGAAAACATTAGGACACCCTTTGAAAGCATGTGGTTTTTTGTAACATTTTTAATAAATGGTTATTTCATCTCCGTTTCAACAATACAGAGAGATTAAAGTAATCCAACTAAACAAAGAAAACTGAAGAAAAGTCTTTTCAAGATCTTCTGTAAATGTCATTCTACAAAAATGCCTATTCTAACTGAGGAATAAGATAGGACACCCTTGCCCCTAATAGCGAGTGTTACCTCCTTTGGCTGAAATAACTGCAGTGAGACGGTTCTTGTAGCCATCTACCAGTCTTCGACATCGGTCTGAGGAAATTTTACCCCACCTCAATGCAGAACTTTTTCAGCTGTGAGATGTTTGAGGGTTTCTTGCACGTACAGCCCTTTTCAAGTCACCCCACAGCATCTCAATGGGATTCAAATCTGGACTTTGACTTGGCCATTCCAGGACTCTCCATTTCTTCTTTTTCAGCCAATCTTTGGTTGATTTACTAGTATGTTTTGGGTCATTGTCATGTTGCATGGTCCAGTTCCGCTTCAGCTTTAATTTTCTAACTGATGGTCTCACATGTTCTTCAAGCACCTTCTGATACACAGTAGAATTCATCGTGGATTCTATGATGTTGAGCTGACCAGGTCCTGCTGCAGCAAAGCAGCCCCAAACCATGACACTTCCACCTCCATGCTTCACAGTTGGTATGAGGTTCTTTTCTTGGAATGCTGTGTTTGGTTTACGCCAAACATGTCCTCTGCTGTTGTGTCCAAATAATTCAATTTTGGACTCATCTGTCCAAAGAACATTATTCCAGAAGTCCTGGTCTTTGTCAACTTTATCTCTGGCAAATGTCAGTCTGGCCTCGATGTTTCTCTTGGAAAGCAAAGGTTTCCTCCTTGCACACCTCCCATGCAAGTTAAACTTGTACAGTCTCTTTCTGATTGTAGAGGCATGTACTTCTACATCAACAGTAGCCAGAGCCTGCTGTAGTTCTCGAGATGACACTTTAGGGTTTTGGAGACCTCTTTTAGCATCTTGCGGTCTGCTCTTGGGGTGAACTTGCTGGGGCGACCAGTCCTGGGCATGTTGGCAGTTGTTTTGAAAGCCCTCCACTTGTAGACTATCTTCCGGACAGTGGAATGGCTGATTTCAAAATCTTTTGAGATCTTTTAAATCCCTTCCCAGACTCATAGGCTGCTACAATCTTTTTCTGAAGTCCTCTGACAGCTCTTTTGTTCTCACCATGGTGCTCACTCTCACTTCAACAGTCAGGAGCACACCAAACTAAATGTCTGAGGTTTAAATAGGGCAAGCCTCATTCAACATGCAGAGTAACGATCTACTAATTATGTGCACCTGGTGTGATATACCTGTGTGAGATCTGAGCCAATTTAAGAGGGAATACATGTGAGGGTGTCCTATCTTTTCTTCAGTTAGAATAGGCATTTTTGTAGAATGACATTTACAGAAGATCTTGAAAAGACTTTTCTTCAGTTTTCTTTGTTTAGTTGGATTACTTTAATCTCTCTGTATTGTTGAAACGGAGATGAAATAACCATTTATTAAAAATGTTACAAAAACCACATGCTTTCAAAGGGTGTCCTAATGTTTTCACATGACTGTATATAAACATATATATACATATACATACCTATCTACATATATAAATATACACATACACACATATATATATATATATATATATATATATATATATATATATATATATATATATATATATATATATATATATATATATATATATATATATATATATATATATATATATATATGACAGCAACACTCATCATTTACAACAGTGACAAAACAATTATATACAGAAATCATAAATATATACAGTGGAACCTCGGGTCATGAACGTCCAGGAACATGTACAAATCGGGTTACGACCAAAAAGTTCACCAAACTTTTGCATCTGTTCACGACCACACACATTTGGGTGACGAACTAGCCAGTATCCCTTCCGGTTCATACGCGCCGAGGATTTCCGCACGTGTTCAGTCTCTCCACAGTACATTGTTCTCGGTCAGACGTGCATTGCACAGAGGGACTCTACCTCAAAACTGTAATCTCCTCTGCACCCAGTTCCTCCTCACTTCCTTCATGCCAGAACTCAACTCATGCAAGGTTAGTTTTCTTGGTTGTTTATGGTTAGTTTTTGTATAAATTACTGATTTTTCAAATGTTAATTTTTTTTCCCTGTGCTAAAAACTCATTAAAAAAAAGTGTTTACAGCAAGCGGTTTGCAAACCTATAGCTTGTTGCAATGTTACTTTTCTCTGTTCAAGTTTTTCTCAGTGTTATTCAGTGTTTTTACATTTAGTTTACTATTATGCTGTGCATTCTATGGTATGATTAACTATTTTTGTGCTTAAAAATCTTAAAAAATATATATTTATATACAGTTCGTTTGGTCCGGAACGGATTAATTGTATTTATATACAATCCTATGGGGGAAATTACTTCGGGTCATAACCAGAGTTTTGGAACGAATTATGGTTGTGCAACCTCTGCATAGATCAAAATGACAATCAGTGAAACAATGGTGGAAGCCAATTTCCTCTGCATAACAAATAGTGTAAACACATTTACTTTGGCTCAACAACAGTATTGTTGCTAGCTATCAAAAAGTACTTGATTAGAAACCAATGTCCCCAGAAGCAGACAGTGAGATACTAAATCAAAGCAGTCTGACAATTCAAAGCAGGCGACTCTTTAGCAAGACAGGTAAATATTTGTGTCCTGTAGCCATCAACAATAACCTGTAGCAGAATTTTCCAGAAATTTTGCCTTTTCTTTAAAACACTGGTTTATAGCCCATTACACTAACCAACACACAGAAATGTCATTTTGTTTAAATACTGAATTCTAGCCCAGTACACTCTCCCCTACTTTTTTTGAGATGTCTCCTAACATCTTGCTCTAAAAGCGCGGCCTTTGATTCAGTGTCTATTGTGTCTCCAGCAATGGTCTTAGGTAATAATCAAATCCTGGGTATGCTAGATACACTATTGTGTGGCCTGGTAACAGATACATAGGATTCTGTATAATTGCATGGACACAAGGATTCCAAGGCTGCCCCAGTCTGTGGTATGTGAATACTTCTTCTGGGTCTGACAGTGAGAGCCGATCTTCTTAAAGTGTCTCCTTCTCTGTCACTCTGGTGTTCTGTTGCTAGGTCTTCTTCACTATTTGTCATCAATATTCCCCACCTGTGGTTCTACAACACTGGTCTCCATTTCTAGTCCTTGTTCCCTTGATGTTCCTTGCAGAGGATTTCTGTCAGGTTCTCGTGGTTCAGGTTAGAGCTGTCGTGCCTTTGCTCTGAGCCTGGAGCGTGACTCAGATTCAATGACCTCAGATCTGACATGTGCAGGAAAGTGTGGTAAGCGGCTGGGGCCATATGAAGTTTCTGCTTCCTCATTGGAGTGATCAGACGCTGAGTCTGGTGTTTCACTATTTGGTCTTGCTGGTCTCTGCATTTTCCTTTTCACTGTGTTCAATTTTGTGTCTTTTTCAAGAAGTAAGTCATTGATAGGCAGAAGGAGGTTGTGTGTAGTATTCGGGGTGTTCTTTTACCAGCTTCTGGCTGCACCTTGTACACTGGGCTGTCTTTAATTCTCTCCACAATACGACATACCTCTTTGTCCAGTAGTCACAGAGTTTTCCTGAGCCTCCTCTCTTAGATAGGTTTCTGACTAAGACTCTGTCACCTGGTTGAAGAATAGCGCCCCTCACTGTACGGTCATAATACTGCTTACCCTTGGCCGATGCTTTCTGACTGTTATCTGCAGCAATCCGGTAAGCTTCTTTCATCTTGGTTGCCCATTTTTGCACAAAGTCCTGACTGTCTGTTTCCTCATTGTCAGTTTTAAGATTAAACAACAAATCGATAGGTAATCTTGGAGCTCTGCCATACAAGAGAAAAAATGGTGAATAGCCAATTGATTCGTGTCTTGTACAATTGTATGCATGCACAATTTGTGGTAGATAATCTTTCCACTTTTTCTCTTCTTCCAAGGTTCAGAGCATCTGAAGCAGTGTTCGATTGAGTTGTTCTGCTAGATTCCCCTGTGGATGATAGGGGGTGGTGCAGGAGTGAGCTATTCCAGATAGTTCTTGGAGCCTCTGGAATAAGCTATTTTCAAACTTACGCCCTGGTCATGGTGCAACTTTACAGAGAAGCCAAAACGGGGGATAAAGTCTTGGAAAATATTCTCAGCTGTAGTTTTTCCAGATTTGTTTTTGGTGGCATATGCTTGTGCAAAGCGAGTGAAGTCATCCATCAGAGCCAGAACATATTCATAAGCTTCTTTACTTGGCTCAAGATGCAGAAAGTCCACAGAGAGCAGTTCAAAAGGTTCGCTCATAGTAATAGAGCCCATAGGTGCTCTATTTGGGTTACTAGGGTGCTTCTGCTTGATGCAGGCGCATTGTTGAATTACATAATCTTGAATCTCTCGTTGCATGTAAGACCAATAAAATCTTTCTCTGGCTAGATGAATCACCTTGTCAGATCAGATATGTCCCATATCATCATGGAGGTTTTTAAGGACAACTGGTTTCAGCTTATGTGGCAAAACAAGCTGCTTACTTTTTCCTACTTGCCTGTACAGTACTCCCTTGTAAATGGTGAGTTTGTTCCATTCATGTATCAGTCTCTTTGATTCAATTCTCATTTATACCTTGTCCTTCTTATTTGGACCCCAATCTCTGCTTTTGAGGTTAATCACTTCTCTGATTGTAGCATCTTCTTGCTGTGCGACCCTAATATAATTTAGTGTGACTGTATTGGCACTTCCTGGCAACACACCGTCATCCATTGAGGTGAACTGTAGAGCAGCCACCCATGGCACTTCTTTATCTTTAGCTACTATGTCCCCCTTCCAGACAGCTGAGATGACTTCTGGAGATACTGTTACATTATCCTCAGTGATAGTGGCCTGTAAGTCCACAGGGAAGCACAGAACATATGTCAGAGGGTTATTGTCAGTATATACAGTAAAGGTGGGTGCATAATATAGATAGTCTCTACATTTTTCACAGATTGCCCACTTCAGGGCCACAAATTCTAACTTGCCAGAGTGGAGATGGTAATTTTTCTCAGTTCGGGTGAGTGTTCTCGATTCGTAGCCAATTACACATAGTTTACCATCCTGCTGTTGGTAAAGTACTGCTCCCAGTCCTTTGTTTGATGCATCAGTGTGCAAAACAAAGGCCAATTCAAAATTTGGATTGGTGGGTATATCCACAAATTTTGAAATGACTGTACGATGCTTGTTCATCAGTCCACTGAACTTGTGTCTTTGAAGGTAGCTGTACATTGGAGTTTTTCCTCCCTCTTGCTGTAGTTGCCAAGCTGGATTTTCCAGTATTTCCAATAGTACTATTTAAAAGTTCAAACAAAGGTTTTGCCAACCTGGAAATGTCCTGTATGAAGGAGCAGTAATAACTAAGGAAGCCCAGCAACGATCTGACTTCTCCAACTGTTGTGGGTTCCTTTTCCATTAACTGTTGGACTGCTTCCAAATCCTTAGGGTCAATCTGCACCCCCTCTTCAGACACTAGATGACCTATGTAACAGATTTGTTATCTGAATAACTCACATTTCTCTGGTTGTAGCTGTATTCCCTGCTATTCTCATTTGACTCAGTACCTGTTTCAAGTCTTCCACATGGTCATGAAACGTTTTGGAAAAGCAAAGTTCATTATCCAAATATGGGGTGCAACATTCATCTATCAGTTGTTCCAGTACCCCTTCCATGAATCTTTGAAATGCTGCAGGAGTGTTGCTCAAGCCAAAAGGAATGTGTACCCACTCATATAGCCCCCATGGGATACTGAAAGCAGTGACAAATCTTGAGTCCTCATCCATGATACCGAGTTTTGATGATTTTAGCAGCTAAGCGAAATTGTTTTTCTTCTGAGTTTTGTTTTGCTGATGTGCTGGCCTCACTTGTGTTATTAGCAGCTAAGCGAGTTTTCTGTTTCCTTGGAGGTGAACCCCTTACCCCGACTCCACCTCTCCTCTCACTTCCAGGCCGGACAGACAGACACACATGTGCGCATGGGAGGCATCTAAAGGGCTTGAGTAAGGGCAATTCTGAGTCAGACCGGGATGTAGCACAGTGCAATGATTCTTTTTCTCACTTTCCTGTAGACCATCCATGGGAGATTCCTACCTGGCCCTGTTGACATCACATCCGGGTCCGAGCCTATGGAGGAAGAACTTGTGGGCTCCGGCCCCTTTGATGTCACGTTCGGGCTTGAGCCTATGGAAGAAGACCCTTATGAGCCCGACCCCTCTGACTTCACTTCCTGTCTTCCCCTTTAAAAGCCTCCACCTTTCCCCTAATCCCTCAGTTCTGTTTTGGACTTGGCTCTGTGCACATCAGTGCTGTATAACATTTTGCGACTTTGCAGCCAGGATACCAAATATATGGGTGGCTGCCCCAAACCTTGCTATGACTCTGTGTGGAGATTCTGACAACGTTTATATATAAGAAACCCGATCTACGTACATTAAGTAGTTCTCTCATGAAAAGCGGACAGACATACAGACAGACAGACGTTGGATTTTATATAGAGAGAGATAAACAAAAGCCTTGTGGAGTAGCAACAGATGTACTTAGAGTATCAGAGAAACAGTCATTGGCACTCACTCTTGGTGTTCTGTTTTTAAAAAGTCCAGATTATATACCATTAGTAGTATTTTGAAGTCAATTCTAAATGACACAGGTAATCAATGTAACGATGCTAAGACTGATGTGATGTGGTCAGATTTTCTTTTCTTAGTTAAGATTCTGGCAGCTCCATTCTGCACTAATTGCAACTGACTGATGTCTTTCTTGGGTAATTCTGTTAGGAGAGCATTACAGTAATCTAGTCAACTAAAAATAAAAGCATGAACATAATTTTTCAGCATCTTGCAAAATTATAAGGGATCTAACTTTTGATATATTCCTTAAGTAAAAAAATGTAATTCTAGTAATCTGATCAATGTATGATTTAAAGTTTAGGTCAGAGTCAGTGATTACCCCTAAATTCTTTTCCTCCATCTTGACTTATAAACCTAAGGGATCAAGTTTCATTATAATACCCTCACTATTTCCATGTTTTCCATTCACTAAGATTTCTGTTTTTTCCTAATTAAGTTTAGAAAGGTTCTACTCATCCATTCAGAAATACTGCTATTTGATCAGATGTGGTGGGCCTTACACCCTGTGCTGGCTGGGATTGGCTCCAGCAGACCCCCGTGACCCTGTGTTGGGATATAGCGGGTTGGAAAATGACTGACTGACATTTGATCAGAGAGCCATTAGCATCAAGGCCATGATGTCTCACATGTACCTCTAGTAGTTGGCAGAGCTCTTGGCTCTGATGTTCTGCCAAGATGACTGCACAGTGTGGCTACAAAGCCAGGACAGCCATACTGGTGGTCACATATGATGGCCATGTATGTGTTGGAGTGTGTCCATCATTAGTGCTCTGCTTTATCTTTCCCTGTATTGACTGGATGGCAGCTGCTGGTAGTGGTGGTGCAGACCCGGTAGGAGCCTGAATGCTTTTATCACAAAGCCTATGGAATGACTTAACTCTTAACTCAGCAAGAGGAAATTCTCTCCCATGCAGGTGCTGATTTCCCATTTCAACATCCTTATGCCACTAAGAAATCTTCCAAGATGTAAAGGTCTTGCACTGTTTAAGGCAAAGTGGGGTTTACCCATTCTGCTGGGACTTTAGTGTCATACAGAAGATTTAACAGGAATGCAGACATTCAGCTTCACCCTCAACCTTCATTCTTGAGAAAATTACTTAACTTCAGTTTGTAGCAAGCCGTGTGCTGCATCTGATAACAAAGGTGTAAATCAGAGTTCAACTGATATCTCTAGAAGACTTCTTATGAGCAGGCAGTGGTTCTAGAACTGGAAAAGGCCTTGATCCAGTCACCCGAGGTTACACTTTCCTTCAAAACTTGCTGCATTCATCTCTTTATTCTCTCCGAAAACTCACTCTCTTTTTGGAATTTATAGTTTCAGTTTGTTTTCTGTATTTTATGTTCGCTTTTGGGTCATTGCTTTATGATAATATTATTTTCATCTGTTTTGCATTTTATTCTTTCTCAATGCACCTGTGGGTGTTCTCTGATTCTTCTGTGCTTATTGTAATGGCAGGATTTTTAAACGTGTGCTCTATTTTGAGACTTTGCTTTGGATATGCTGTTTTAGGACTTTGTTTGCTTTGGATTGGCTTGTTGCTTCAGGCAATTCTTTTAACTTTTGTGCTCTACAAAACTTGTTATTGTTTCAGAGTATTTTTTATTAAAAGTAAATCCTTAAATTTTTAAAAAATTTTGGGTCTAGCCAGAGTTTTTTTGATGGTGTACCTCCCCAAGGGTGGGCATTTATGGCACTGTCAGGATTTATGCTCTTTGGAACTCCTAGTTCATGACAGTGAGAAGCACCCACTCCTATCTGAAACCTAAAAGTGGTTGGGCCGCTTCCTGTTTGGAAAACTAAAAGTCGACAACGCAATCTCTCTTGGAGCTGGATAGCTTGAACAAGCTCTGATATCCCCTCAGCCAAGCCGAGCTCCGTGCCAGTGATTGAGCCCAGTCTGAGAAGACTTAGAAGCAGTCATTACTTCAAGAAGGGAACTTCAGCACCAACAATCTTGTGTCAGAAAGAGTAACACTTTTTCCTACGAAGTTAAAAGAGCCTGATAGCATAATCAAGAAAGCAGCATCATGTCATACCACAGACAAAAGACCAGGTAACAAAAACAAAGAGTGCACTCCAACACAAGAAAACTCCTACACTTGAACCCGGAGCAACAACAGCAACAATTCCACACAACATTGGATGTCATCCTTAATGGTTTGGTATTGTAAAACTGTTTATCTGTGCCAAGATAAATAACAACTCTAAATAGCCAGCCTTTCTATTCTATCTATCTATCTATCTATCTATCTATCTATCTATCTATCTATCTATCTATCTATCTATCTATCTATCTATCTATCTATCTATTTCTCTGTTAGATGTTTGTCTCATCAGTCTTACATATTGTCCTGTCACCAGTGTTGATATACTGTATGTGCAGTTATGTATTCCTATAAGCCTTGCATTTATCAATAAACTGTAGTATTTTTTTTCTTAAAACAAGTTGGTTTCAGTTACCTTCGTGTAAGCCTATTGGCCAGAGACCCTCTTCCTACAGAGAAATGTAAGGAAAATCAAGTAAGAGCCTTACCAGATTATTTATTTAATTACTGGCATAGCCAAAGGCAAAACTGATAATTAATTAATCATGTTGAAATTCTCTTCCCTACAAGAGGGGCAATCCAGAACTCATGCTCAGCCTGATATGCAGACATCATTTCCCTCATATTCTCACTTGCTCCTGTTCTCTAACCCCAGAAGCGGCCCCACTCCCACTAAGGAGGTGTCTTGTAGGGATTTACAGAAGGAGGAGGAGGAGGTTAGGAGCATGAGCTGATACCGCATGTTGCCGCACCCACCACATGACAATCCACCTCAGGAGTACATTCAATTTTACAGAGAAGATGAGCACTACTTTGGAAAGCAATTGTCTGATAGTGAAACTGGTAGAAGGTGGCTGGTAAATAGGGGGTACTCAATTCCTATTAAAATAAAATTACTGAATTGTTTCTAAAGGGGTAGGTACAAAATACAAACCCAGACACAGGGGATACACAATCCAGTGTGCTTCTTCATGCTGGTTCCAAGCCCGGATACATGGGGAGGGTTACGTCAGGAAGGGAATCCGGTGTAAAATTTTGGCAAATCAATATGTGGACAAAAATACAAATTTCCATACCGGATCGGTCAAGCCCCGGATTAACAATGACTGCCACCAGCACTGTTAGCCAAAAGGGTGCTGGCAGAAATTGGGCTACTGTTGGCTGAAGAAGAAGAAGGAGAAGAAGAGGGGGAAGACATGTCCGGAAGCAGGAGGAGAGGAGGAAGGTAAAGAGAGCGGAACTGAGGGTAGGAACTTTGAATGTTGGCAGTATGACTGGTAAGGGGAGAGAGTTAGCAGATATGATGGAGAGAAGGAAGGTTGATGTATTGTGTGTGAAGAGACTAAATGGAAGGGGAGTAAGGCCAGGTGGATCAGAGGTGGGTTCAAATTGTTCTATCATGGTGTGGATGGGAGGAGAAATGGAGTATGAGTTATTCTGAAGGAACAGCATGTCAAGAGTGTTTTGGAGGTGAAAAGAGTATCAGTAAGAGTAATGATGATGAAGATGAAAATTGGACGTGTGATGCTGAATGTTGTTAGAGCATATGACCCGCAAGTTGGGTGTGCGACGGATGAGAAAGACGATTTCTGGAGTGAGTTGGATGAAGTGATGGACAGTGTACCCAAGGGACAGAGAGTGGTGATTGGAGTGGATTTCAATGGACATGTTGGTGAAGGGAACAGTGAAGAGAAGGAGGTGATGGGTAGGTATGGTGTCCAGGAGAGGAATGAGGAAGGTCAGAGGATAGTGAATTTTTCCAAAAGGATGATGTCGGAGATGGCTGGGCTGTCGACCCGGCCGGGACACCCAGGAGGACCAGAGGAGGGCTTACGCCTTCCCCAGACCATGTGGGGGCAACCGCCCTGGTACCTTTGGGGGCCACGGGTACAGAACTTTGAAGCTCAACCCTTTAGGGGCCCGTGGTAACCGCCAGGGGGCTCCCCTATGCCTTTGGAGCCCTGGACCGCAGCACTTCCGCCATACCTGGAAGTGCTGGGGGGAAAAGGAGCAGGGACACCCGGAGTGCTTCCGATGGTTTGCAGCCAGCACTTCCACCACACTGGGGCGTGTCGATGGAAGATTGCCAAGACACACCTGGAGCACATCCGGGGGGATTATAAAAGGGCTGCCTCCCTTCATACAAGGGCTGGAGTCGAGTGAGGAGAAGGACAGAGCTTGGTGGAGAGGAGTGGAGGCGTCCTGAAGAAATGAGGCATTGTGTTATGGCCAGGACTTTGGGGTTTGTGTGTGCACTGTAAATATGCTAAATAAACGTGTGTTGGGTGACATTGACGTGTCCACCTGTCTGTGACCGGGCCGGCTACCACAATAGACATGACTGTGGTGACAGCAAGAAGCGCGCTTGGCGTAACATCTAGACAGAGGAAGGAGGAAAAGGAAACCTGGTGGTGGAACAGGGAAGTCAAGGAGAGTATACAGAGGTAGAGGATGGTGAAGAAGAAGTGGGATAGTCAGAGAGATGCAGAAAGTAGACAAGAGTACAAGGAGATAAGGCACAAGGTGAGGAAAGAGGTGGCGAAGGCTAAAGAAAAGGCGTATGATGAGTTGCATCAGAGGTTGGACACAAAGGAGGGAGAAAAGGACTGGTGGGTCACAGAGAGGGATCGAGCTGGGAAAGATGTGCAGCGGGTTAGAGTGATAAAGATGGAAACGTACTCACAAGCGAGGACAGTGTGCTGAGCAAATGGAAAGAGTACTTAGAAAGGCTGATGAATGAAGAGAATGAGAGAGAGAGAAGTGTAATGGATTAGAAAGGAGAAAGTAAGGACACCTATGAAGAGAATGAAGAATGGAAAGGATGTTGGTCCAGATTACATAATTCTGGAAGCATGGAGGTGTTTTAGAAGAGATGGCAGTGGAGTTTCTAACCAGATTGTTTAATGGAATATTGGAAAGTAAGAGGATGCCTGAGGAGTGGAGAAGAAGTGTACTGGTGCCGATATTTAAAAATAAGGGGGATGTGCAGGACTGCAGTAACTACAGGGGGATAAAACTGATGAGCCACAGCATGAAGTTATGGGAAAGAGTAGTGGAAGCTCGGTTAAGAAGTGAGGTGATGATCAGTGAGCAGCAGGATGGTTTCATGTCAAGAAAGAGCACCACAGATGCGATGTTTGCTCTGAGAATGTTGATGGAGAAGTATAGAGAAGGCCAGAAGGAGTTGCAATGCGTCTTTGTGGTCCTGGAGAAAGCATATGACAGGGTGACTCGAGAGGAGCTGTGGTATTGTATGAGGAAGTCGGGAGTGGCAGAGAAGTACTTAAGTGTTGTGCAGGATATATACAAGGGAAGTGTGACCGTGGTGAGGTCTGCGGTAGAAGTGACGAATTTGGGATTACATCAGGGATTGTCTCTGAGCCCTTTCTTATTGGCATTGGTCATGGACAGGTTGACAGATGAGATTAGACAGGAGTCCCCGTGGACTATGATGTTTGTTGATGACATTGTGATCTGTAGCGATAGTAGAGAGCAGGTTGGAGAAACCCTGGAGAGGTGGAGATATGCTCTGGAGAGGACAGGAATGAAGGTCAGTAGGAACAAGACAGAATACATGTGTGTAAGTGAGTGGGAGGTCAGTGGAATGGTGAGGATGCAAGGAGTAGAGTTGGAGAAGGTGGGTGAGTTTAAATACTTGGGCTCAACAGTACAGAGTAATGGAGATGGAATGTGTGGAAAAGTGTGTCAGGAATAATTTGTGACAGACAGGTATCAGGAAGACTGAAAGGGAAAGTCTACAAGATGTTAGTGAGACCAATTATGTTATATTGTTTAGAGACCGTGGCACTGACCAGAAAACAGGAGACAGAGCTGGAGGTAGCAGAGTTAAAGATGCTAAGCTTTGCACTGGGTGTGACGAGGATGGATAGGATTACAAATGAGTATATAAGAGGCTCAGCTCAAGTTGGACGGTTGAGAGAGAGGCGAGAATGCGTTGGTTTGGTCATGTGCAGCAGAGAGATACTGAGTACCGTATTTACTCCTGTACCACGCGCCCTTGTGTAAGACGCGCACCCTAATTTTTACAAAGAAAATCGGGAAAAAATCTTTTGCCCCGTGTACGACACGCATTGTGATTGTATAGGAAGCAAGTGAGGTTGGAGTAAGACATCGACGTGAGTAACTGTAATGGAGAATAATTATGTCTCGTTTAATTCTTTCTGCACATGATACAGTATATTGTACTAACTGTAAGCAGTACCCCTACTGCAGAACGTTCAGTGTTTGTCACACCATGCTGCGAAAGGTGGGAATGATAAATAGCCCTGTGAAATGAGAAAAGAAAAACTGTATAGAGACAATCAGTAGAGGAATGTAACAGCAAGTGGAAAATTATTGTGCTCACCAGAATATTCCAGTTTAATCATCATCTTCTGATTTGCTGCTGGATTCGCCACCGCTACTGACGTCCCATACGGTGTCATCTTCGCTTCCCCATAAGGTGTCGTCTTCACTTCCATCGATGCTGTTGGATATGCTGCACTTTTTAAAGCTTTTCACAACCAAATCCTCTGGAATAAGCTTACAAGCAGCGATGATCCAGGCACACATCTGGGCCAATGTTGGGGCTTTCATTTTGCCAGTTGGCGTTGTTTCGTGTACCACTGTTGCAGCCCATTCGGTGTACATTCTTGATACATGAGCCTTAAACGGCCGATTGATGCAGACATCTAGAGGTTGGAGGAGCGAAGTTATGCTTCCAGGAATTATCACTTGATCTGTTTTCCCATCTTTCAGTTTTTCTTTAACACCTTCAGTTAAATGGCCACGAAGCTGTCCATGACAAACATGTTTGGCATTTTCAGGAGACTGCCACACACATTTCAGCCAATCGATTACGAGATCATTGTCCATCCAATCCTTTTGTTGAGCTCTGACAATGATCCCAGCAGGAAACTTCTCATTTTTCGGCAAGGTCTTCCTTTTAAATATTATGTACAGCGGTAGTTTCTTTCCTCCACAAGAATTGTCAAACATCACGGTACACCGCTGCTTCTCTCTGCCTCCCGTGCGTACCGGGACACTCTTGTCTCCGACTGCATTAACAGTAGTGTTTGAGGGGTTCTCAAAATAAACTGGCATTTGATCAGCATTACCGATTTGCCTCATTAAATACATTTTCTGCTGCCTCAACTGAATAACTTATTTTTGGAAAGCTAGTAGCTTTTCTTCATATGCGTCTGGTAGACACTGCAAAATGGTCGTGCGGTATCTTATTGATAAGCCATTCCTTCTCATGAAGCGCGTAACCCATCCGTGGCTTGCTTTGAACTGAGTGATGGGCATTCCACGTTCTTTCGCTATATCACGAGCTTCATTTCCGTGGACACTGCATATCCAAGCTGTCGCCTGCCTTGAATGTAATCAGCGAGTGCAACTTCAACTTGTGGGAACTGGGCACATTTTCCGCGAAATGCCCGTCTGTTTATGTTGCATGACGAAAGTTTTTCTTTCTTCTGTCGCCAATCTCGAACACATGACTCTGGAACACCGTACTTGCGACCTGCTGCCCGATTTCCTATCTTCTCTGCTTCCAAAATCACTTTTAATTTCTGTTTCTGTTTTAACAATGTGTTTACACAGATTACTGTAGAAACGGAACACACATAAAATGCGTGTGTTCCAAATAACAATCTATTAATTCCACTCTAAAACTCCACTTCACTCCCAGATAATCAATCACAGCATGAGCTGGGAGAAGTTCGTGCAAGTTCTAAGTTGGTGGGGGGATGGAATAGTCGGCTGCTTGCGGCTTGTCTTTGTCAGCACATTTAGATGACAAAAGACGCTGGCGGAGAAGTGTGAATGGATTTAAGAAGCGATTTAAGGTGGGACGGATCTACGAGTTTTTTCATAGGCTCTGGTAATTCTAGTGTTAAGGATAGAGCTGCCCAGGAAAAAGGAAAAGAGAAAGGCCTAAGAGGAGGTTTATGGATATGATGAGAGAGTTCATGTAGGTGGTGGGTGTAACAGAACAAGATGCAGAGGACAGAAAAATGTTGGAAAATATGATCCAGTGTGGCAACCCCTAACAGGAGCAGCCGAAAAAAGAAAAAGAAGAAACAGCTAGACTTTTTACATTGACAATCTTATCAGTGATATGAAATTCAACTTTCTTACACTAAGAGAAACATGGCTAAGCTCTGATGGTGCCACAGAGTTAATTGAAGCAGCACCTCTGAATTACAGCTTTGCTCATTCGCCAAAGCAAAAAAGGCAAATGCTTGCTGAGTGTTTATTTGAACCGATTAAACTGTAAAGATGGCAGTTTTGGTATTATGACATATTCCAAGTTTCTACATGTGGTTATTCAAGGAGCGTTGCAGTCTCTTGTATTGACCGTTTATAGACCACCTAAATACAATGTGTCATTTATTGAGAAATTCTCAGACAGTGCCTATAATAACAATGAACTATGACAGGTTCCTAATTGTAGGTGATTTCAGTTTTCATGTGGATAACCAATGTGATCTGAAGGCAAGAGAATTAATTAACTTACTGCAGTCTTTTGATCTGAGGCAGCGTGTCATCAAGACCACACATGAGGGAGGACACACGTTGGACTTAGCTATTTCAAAAGGATTAAAAGTTGACGTGAGGCTGGTCATGGATATTGTTATATCAGACCATTTTTGTATATTATTTAATATAGAAGTACAGATAACTATAACTAATGAGAAGCGTATTGTTACACGCTGGTGTCCTCGCAGCCTGCCCAGCGCAGGCAGTTTGAGGTTCGGAGCACCCGAAAGAAAAAGCCGGCATTTGTTTGAGTAAACAGGGTTGAGTCAGAGATGGGGATCCCATATTGTAAATAAATGATTTTACTTACTGGTGAGTCGGCAGTTCTTGTGCTTGAGTTCAGCATAACCGTTGGCTTTCCAGGGTGGGTGGCTTACGCATGGGACCCGCAGGGGGTTCAATTTTAAATACATAGTTGCTCAGGGCATGTTGCGGTGCATGGCGTGAACACGCTAGCGTCTACCTGGATAGGTGCATGAGGTAGATGGGGTTCCAGATTGGCTAGACAACCTTCCCAGTTATATTTAAGGAGTTACTGGCCAACAGGGGTCGTCAATGGACCTAAAGGCAAGGTAGGAGTAAGCACTGCTGAGCTATTGAAGTAGCAGTTGTGATTTTGGTGGCTTTGAAAATATTCTTTTGTATATAGAGTTATATATCTCCTAGTGATCATTTTAGTGGAGGTATATATACTTATTTGGTGCTGGGATAATTTGGATTTTGGGTTTGGTGCAATTGTTTTTGTATATACACACACTTGTTTTTGTTCTCATGCATTTTTTTATCTTTGCTGTTGGAGGAGCTTCTTGAGCCAGAGAAAAAAGAAGACAACCTTCATTATTGGAGTGTGTGTGTGTAGTTTTTTGTAGGAGTGCACTGTTTTTGTAAATACACCTTTTTGTTTGTTTTCATTTATTTCTGAAGAAGTTTCAGTGCTAAAGGACTGTGTCTCAAAGCCCACCTGACACTACTGCATCTTGGTTGTACAGCACTCTTGTAAATAAACTTGCACCATTCACCCTTCAATTTTTGTCTGTATCTCTCCACTGATCTTGTTCAATTCATAAACTATCAGATGTCCAGAGTGTAGGCTGGGGCCACTTCCCACTACACGGGATATCATAGTCCACCTTAAGAGGTAGTCCTGTTTTTCTAAAATTATAAATAATAATGCTGCTAATCCAAATTCTCAATTATTGATTGTCTTCTAAACCCAGCTTGCTTGATGGAATGCCTCCTAGAAACTACTAGTGAATCTTGTGAACCATTTGTAATATTTAGTAAACAAAAAATAAATTATATTACAATAAATATCTTATATCCCCTCAAAATTAACCCGATTGAATCCCAGTAACATGCTCCTTTAAGTGAGTTAAACTATTTCATTTGAATAGATCTACCAGAACTATGTAAAATAATTTCTCAGTTAAAACCCTCTATCTGTATCCTTGACCATTACCAACAGGTCTTTTCAAAGTCTCTGATGTGTTCAGTGATAGTGTACTTGACGTAGTGAACTCATCTTTAGATATGGGGGTCTTCCTCAACTGTCTAAAGACTGCAGTTGTCAATCTCCTGCTCAAGAAAAATAATCTTGATTTCTCTGTCTGTGATAACTTCAGACCAATGTCTAACCTACCTTTCTTAAGTAGAATTCTAGAAAAGGCAGAAATTAAACAGCTAAAAGATTACTTGATTCAACCTTCTACTCCTGACCAGTTTCAGTTTGGTCAGGTTTTAGATCAAATCACAGTACAGAAACTGCTCTGGTTAAAGTACTAGATGATCTGCAGGTGAATGTGGACAGAGGCCGTCTATCTGTTCTTGTTCTCTTAGACTTGAGTGCAGCATTTGATACCATTGATCACAGTATTTTATAAATTGTGTTAGTCAATGGGTGGGCCTCTCTGGCAGTGTCTTAAATTGGTTTCAGTCTTACTTAAAAGGTAGGAAATTCTTTGTTAGTTGTGGTGATTGTATTACTTGTATTTCTGAATGGATGAGTAGTAACTTTCTCAAACTAAATAAGGTGAAAACAATAATCTTAGTTATTGGCAAAAATGGATACAGTGAGGGTATTAGAATTACACTTGATCCTTTAGGCATAAACGTTAAGATGGAGGTAAATAATTTTGATGCAATCATTACCTCTGACCTAAGCTTTAAATCAAATATTAATCAGTTTACTAAGATTATTTTTTTCTCACTTAAGGAATAAGATACATGCTTTTGCTTTTTAGCCGACTAGATTACTGTAACGCACTCCTCTCTGAACTATCTAAGACAGACATCAATCAGTTACGGTTAGTGCAGAATGCAGCAGCCAGAATCTTAACTAGAAAAAGAAAATGTCTGAGCACATCACACCAATCTTAGCACCGTTACATTGGTTAACAGTGTCATTCAGAATTGACTTTTCTACTACTACGTGTAATGGTCTATAAAGGTTTAAATAATCTATCTCTTTCTGTATTATGGAATGTCTGTCCCTAACACTCCAAGTTGTAACTTTAGATCTTCTAATGGTGGTCTGCTTTTAATTCTAAGATCTAAGCTTAAAAGAAGTGGTGACGTGGCCATTTGCTGTTATGCACCTAAAATCTGGAATACTTTACCAACATAAATTCACCAGAATAATACTGTGGAACATTTTAAGAAACTGCTAAAAACACATTATTTTCAAAGGGCTTTTTCGTAGCTACATTTTAATTGTATTCTTAATAGACTACATAGACATAGAATTATCATATTCTTCATGGTACCGGAGTCTGTACTAACCCCCATTATTCTCTGATGCCTTTTCTGGTTCTTCAATCTGCACGATCACCACCTGCTCCAGGCACCATGCAGCCCCCTGAGATGATGGAATGAATGTGGGCGCTCCAGGTGTTTGCACAACCAATTTCATCAAATCCTATCATGTGATGCCTGAAAACAAAGAGGACTGATTTTGGAACATTTATATTAGGTAGAATGCCCAGTAGGGGATGGCTGATCTTTTGGCCCACCTTGAACACCTGCTGATTTTGTGTCTTTTTTCTCCAACCTAACTGGAGTTTTTTTTTTCTTCTCTTCTCTAGGCCATCTGACCTTAACGTTTTTGTCACTTATTCTTTAACAGTATTGCCTAATCTTAATTGGGTTTTTTATTTTTATTTTTTTTGTAACTTTCTCTTTGTCATCATGTAAAGCACTTTGAGCTACAGTTTTTGAATGGAAAAGTTCTATAGAATAAAGGTTGTTGTTGTTGTTTTGATCCCTGGGCTACAAAAAAGAGACTGTGGCTCTAGAAAAAGTCCAGAGAAGAGCGACTAGGCCTATTCCAGGACTTCAGGGGATGAGTTATGAGGAAATATTAAAAGAGCTGAGCATTTACAGTTTAAGCAAAAGGAGATTAAGAGGAGACCTGACTGAAGTGTTTAAAATGATGAAGGGAATGAGTCCAGTGGATCGAGACGGTGACTTGAAAATGAGTTCATCAAGAACATGTGGACACAGCTGGAAACTTCACACAAACATTACAAAATTTTCCTTTACACAGAGCACCAAAGGCACTTGGAATAAGTGACCAAGTAATGTGGTGGACAGGAGGACTTTAGGGACTTTCAAAACTCAACTTGAAGTTATTTTAGAAGAAATAAGTGCATACAGTTAGGTCCATAAATATTTGGACAGAGACAACTTTTTTTCTAATTTTGGTTCTGTACATGACCACAATGAATTTTAAATGAAACAACTCAGAAGCAGCTGAAGTGCAGACTTTCAGCTTTAATTCAGTGGGTTGAATAAAACGATTGCATAAAAATGTGAGGCAACTAAAGCATAAATATTGTATAAATATTATATAAATATATTATATAAATATAATATAAAAAGCTGTCAATATTCTGATAGGCAGCCTACTAGGCATTAAAAAGTCTTATCTTTCCACAATTAGGAACCTTTACAAAGCCCAAAGAACAAACTTCAAATAGAAAAATCCTTCATAAATTGAAAATGGATCTTTGTCCACACCCACACAACTCACTAAAGTGCAATTTTAGAACCTTTATTTGTAAGTGTGTAGTGCGAAAAACAATTAAACAATGGACAAATTAAAAAATATATTTTATGAACAAAATTTATGTGATGGAGAAAAGGGGTTTTCCTTTTTAAATTCAGCACTCAAACATATCTAAAAATCACAAGCAATAATCAAAACCATTTTTTCAACGCATTCCTTTGTCACACTGACAGCCAAGAAATGTCATTCAGTTCACTGATAAACGAACAAAAGGCTCTGATCACTTTGTTAATATAACTTAAAATAATCATGTCTGTTAATATTAATTTGATCTTTCCAGTTACCTTGCCATAATTCCCTTAGATGTCACATTAACAGAGTTGTATCAAGTTGAATAAACTGTTGAGTTAAGTTGATTTAACTTAAAATAAACAAGTTCATGTACATGAGTAGTACATTAAGATAGTTAGTGTCAAAAGAGGTGTGAATTTGATTGATGACTTTAAGCCCCGCCCCCAAATATGATGGATGACATTAAGCCCCGCCCAAAATATGATTTATGAAAATATGAAATATGAAAATATGAAAAATGGAAATATGAAAATATAATTTATGTAAATATGAAAATATAAAAATATGAAAATGTATTTATAAGCTATAAACTTAGGACACGTGGGTTTATTTTATAAACATTAGGTTTAAAATTAATATTGTGAAATTAAATATACACTTATCTTGCAGTCATAGCTATGCTTATGTGTAACTTTCTGAAAATATTCACAGACCCACGCTAAGATATAAACTCACGGCCACATTTTATAAGCACTAGATTCAAAACTAATATTATAAAATTAAATATACACTTATCCCGCGTGCAAAGCCATGCATATGTATGACTACATAAAAACGCTATAAAATATACACACAACCGCTCTAAGTTATAAACTAATAGTAAGAAAATTATCAAATAAAAGAACTAATCACTTTCCTTCTTACTTCAACAAGCTGACAACCACAACGTAGGCAGGACAAAGAAAAACACGCACCACTAAAAATCCTACTCCCATACAATAAAATTTTCTAAAAACGATTTTCACTCCACCTCTAAGTTATAAGTTCACGACACGCGTCTTTATCTTTCCTTCACCCCATAACTGAAATGATGTTCATCCCACAGCCAACTCAAACCAAACTAAGCTCACGGCACAGATGTAATTGAAAAACGCCTCTTTGTAAATTTCACCGGTTCAAAAAAGACTCGTTTTTCAATTACGTACCTCCCCCCTCGGAATGCGCCAAATATGATCGATCACGGCCTGTCTCATTTACTTACCATACCGTGACAAACCAGGACCTTTCTGATTACATGCTTACCGGCTGTTTTAGGCATCAGCCAGACGTTGAAGCAATTAGGTCCCCACAGGGAGTCGGCGCCCTTCATGTTATCAATTAACAAAAGTCTTAATCTAATTTAAACGTGATCTATATTTTTATATCATAAAGTAAAATACTTATTCCCACCCCGAATCAAAGCGATTAAGAATATATACACTCCTTCTGATTTTTACTAAAATTCTTAACACGCTTTTCAGCACTGTCTCTGCGAACACCCCACTAAAATAAATATACAATTTTCTAAAAACGATAGGGACTCTCTGCTAAGTTATAAGTTCACGACACGCGTCTTTCCTGCACCGTCATAACTAAAATGATGTTCACCACAGCCACCTCAAACCAAACTAAACTAAAAACGATTTTCACTCCGCCTCTAAGTTAGAAGTTCACGACGCACATCTTTATTTTTCCTGCACAGTCATAACTGAAATATTCACCCCCCTCAAACCAGACTAAGTTACAAGATCACGACACCACCCTAACTAAAAACGATTTTCACTCTCCCCTCTAAGTTGTAAACTAATAGTAAGAAAATAAATATACAAATTTCTAAAAACGTTATAAGCTGCATTAGAATCAAAAGCACGAAAATACTTTGCCACTCCTAATGCCTCTTTGAAAATTACGTACTCCCCCCCTTTCTGATTACCGGCTGTTTTATGTATCAGCCAGACGTTGAAGCAATTAGGTCCCCACAGGGAGTCGGCGGCCTTCATGTTATCAATTAACAAAAGTCTTAATCTAATTTAAACGTATTCAATTTTTTTATATCATAAAGTAAAATACTTATTCTCACCCCGAATCAAAGCGATTAAGAATATATACACTCCTTCTGATTTTTAATAAAATTCTTAACACGCTTTTTAGCACTGGCTCTGCAAACTTAATCACAACACTTTTTACATTCCTATGGTCTAAGAACAAAGTTATTAAATGAAATATTTTCCACTAACGACTCTCTTATATTCACAATGATCTTTACAAACTCGCAAGAAGAGTTATTAAAAAGGGTTCTATATGCTGCGTTAATCGGCAAATGTCGAAATTGAGCTCGTTTCACATTTACAGTACTATATATTAACCTAGAAGTACACGTGGCGAACTAAGAAAGGGCTCTTTCTGATAATGTATTTTAGCCGTGTTAATACAGTTTACTTCACATTTACAGTATGTCAACTTTAAAATATATGTCGCGATCTAAGAATCGGCTCTTTCCGATACTTTATTTTAGCCGTGTTAATTGTGTAAATGTCAAAATTGACTTTATTTCACATTTACAGTATATTAACTTTAAAATACGTGTGGCGATCTCTCGGTAAAACAAAGTATATGCTTAGATTTGAACCTTACAGCGGCGTGTGTTTGAATGAGGCTTCTTTGCCGCTAGAAAGGGTCACCGCCCCTTAGAGGCGGAACATCAACAACTCTGAACCTATGAGCTTTCTCACAAACATCCCGTGCTTTTCGCTCCGCCCTTCCAAGGCGTTACGGGTCCCTAGGTGCCACATAAAGTGTTCTGCTTCGCGGTGTTACTACAATAACTATTCAAACATTACGAGTGTCTCCAAGATCTTGCCATAAGGTAGGCATTTTCACTTTTCTTCCGCAATGGCTGGCATGGCAAAAAATACTTTTGTGGTTGAGGGTAAGTGTAGATTATAGAAATATATGCCGTTAACGCCCGTCTCATCAAACTGTTGAAATGATATTCTTCTATATCCGCTTTCAAATCAGATAGTTCCAGCGACGAAGAGCAATCTCAAAGCAGCCTCTCACTCAGAGGTATGTTTTCTGCTTTTAAATGAAAAAACTGTATCTAGTCGTAACGCCCCGAGTTTATAAATGAATTATTTTTCTTATTTCAGAAGGCTGTAGTTTCTGGCGGTTGGCTGTTCAAAAGTGAGTCAGATCTTCTTTCGTCGTACTTTTAAATCGAAATATTGTTTATAAGACCGCGCCGATTTAAAACTTTTAACGTCTTTAAGTATGTACAAATTATTTTAATGGTAATGTACATTTCATGCTAATTATAGTAGTTATACAGACTAACCTTTTATAAATCGAAATGTTGTTTATAAGACCGCGCCGGTTTAAAACTTTTAACGTCTTTAAGTATGTACAAACGTATTACTTTTTTAATGTTAATTACTTTTATTGGAAATGTACAACCTTATAAGAATGTTCCGGCTGATCACTTTTTAATGCAATGGTCTTTAAGTACGTACAAACCTAGTCTTTTATATTTTAGAATCGGAGGGTGAACTGTTTGATTCTTTAAATCTGACTAGTTCGCAATTGAAGGATTTAATAGCTGAAACAGATTGTCTTTTTGAGAATAAAAATCCTGCCTCAGCCAAAGAGTCCCCAGAAAGTAAGTATCGCTTTCCACTCAGGGCTCGTGTGTGCGTGTGTGTGTTTGTGTGTGTGTGGGAAGAAAATAAGGCGTTGGGGTTAAATATGTACTTTTTAGCAGAATACTCTACGCCCCCAAAGAGCGGGTTTTCTTCCAAAGTTTCCAGTCAGCATCTAGAATCGGCGCAAAGGCTCTCGGACAGTCTATTATTGAACATCTCATTCACGCAGCCCGGTAAGTTGAACTATTTGTGCGAGTGCGCAGCAAATGTTTATTTTTAAAGAAAACTTAGTCTTGCTTGTTTTTTCAGAACCAGCCTCTCCTGGCTTACTGACTCAGATACTCGGGGGATCACCGCCATTTGCATCATCACCCGGACTTCTCACCCAAATAATTGGTGAACCTGAAAGATTGGATCCCGCTGCTAAGGCTGCTGAGCTGAAGGCGGAAATCGAACGAGTGCTGTTGATTTTTCAAAGTGCATTACCGGACCTTTTACCCCTGTCTCCAGATATACGTGAAAAGGTTATTTTATTGTATGCAATTTTAGAAAACTTGTTCCCCAAATAATGTCTGGCAAAAGGCGTGCAAGTGAGGACTTGGACGCTGGGAGCGGTGCTCAAAATGTTGGTTTATTGCATGAAATGGCGGATGAGCTCTGCTTTTCGATTCAGCCCCCAAAAATGCCTACTCCACCACCCCGATATTTTAATGAATTGGAATATATTAATTGGCAAAATCAAAACCTGTTCCAAATGAATAATAGCGACCATGAGAGCTCCTTCACCTGTTACCACTCCCATCGACTTTGACCAGCTTGACAGCCTTTTAGAAGCCCTACGTCCAGTAGCCACCCCAGATGAAATGCAGACATTAAATAACTTGATAGAAAGGGTTCAGCAGTCTTTGAACGAGAATGTGAATGCTCAAACGGGTCATGGTTTAACAAACATGTCGGGTTCTGTAAATGCTCCCCCCTCTCACAGGATGGCCACATCAGTCTCGGTTACTCCCTTGGCTACATCTGTTTCTGGCCCGGTAGCTTCCACTTCTGCTCCAGTCATGCCCCCTTCGGGTCACTCTGCTTCAGTCTCGTTTATTTCAGCTAGCCCCTCTGGGGCCAAGCCGTCTACTTTAGTAGGCCCCCGTAACCCCTCTGTCCCCATCACTGGCTCCTCTGTTTCTGGCCCCACAGCTTCCACTTTAGTAGGTCCCTGTACCCCCTCTGTCCCCAGCACTGGCTCCTCTGTTTCTGGCCCTGTAGCTCCCACTTCTGCTCCAGTCATGCCCCCTTCGGGGCACTCTGCTTCAGTCTCGTTTATTTCAGCTAGCCCCTCTGGGGCCAAGCCGTCTACTTTAGTAGGCCCCTGTAACCCCTCTGTCCCAATCACTGGCTCCTCTGTTTCTGGCCCATAGCTTCCATTTCTGCTCCAATAGCTCCCCTTGCTTCAGTCTTGCCCCCTGTTCCAGTCACCGCTTCATCAGCCCCTATTACACAGCCGTTTGCAGCTACCCCTTCAACCTCTTCAATCGCGCCAGTCATGTCCGGTGGTTCTGTGGTATCTAAACCTTCACCCTCGTCTACTTTAGGCATGGCCGGGCCCTCTGCTGTCTCTAGTAATGACGGTCCGGACATTTTTCAGCAGATCGACAGACCTGCTTTTAACAACACTGAAATAAGACACCCCTTAAATTTCGCAGATGCCTATGAACTAGAGTCTTACGAGGAGGTGTTTAACAGTATTCATGAGACGTTGCAAAGAATTCTGGATAGTTTTTCAGGAACTTTAAATCCGCAAGATGTCGTACAGCTAGAATTGCGTGCCGATTCATTACCTATCAGCGTTTTATACAATTGACTGGCTCTAATATTAATGTAGACGGTTTTCTTCAGCAGATAGAGAATCTTCTTCAGAGTCATGCAAGTGTGTTGGCTGATGAGTCTCTGATGCTAGTCACTCAGATTGTTCGGTCACCTAGTGGGGGCGCTCATGGCGCCCGCAAGGTATCATCTCTACTCAACCATGAAATAGTTAGAAAGAAAATGAAGCATTTAATTATTTCTTATAATTACGGGAATCAGCTCTGTTTTGCCTTTTGTCTGCTTAGCCTAATGGAGGACCGGTACAGGCAAAGCCCCAGTTATGCATGCGTGAAGCGTATAAACTTCAGAGCAGGGCTGGATTATCTGAGCATGAAAAAGTGTCCTTTCGGATTTGCATAAATTTGAAAACTTGCTGGGTATTAAAATTGTTGTCTGGTACAGGTGTCTAAGAAATGATAAATTTTTAAAATTTGAAAGCTCCCGAGGTAGAAACCCCAAAACCTATTTTATGTTTTTACACGACAACCATTACTATGGTATTTTGAATTTAAAGGGGTTTCTGGGGGTTAAATACTTGTGCGATTACTGTTACACAAGCTACCACTCCATCCTTAGCCATCGTTGTGAAGGCCATTGCAACGTGTGTTTCTCCCCCGACTGCCGTCCGATCCCTGAAGAACTTGTCAAGTGTGGTGATTGCAACCGTTACTGTCGGTCCCAATTTTGTTTTATTCAGCATACGATTCCTAAATTTAACGACAAGACCAACGATATGGAAGCGGCCTGTGACACTGCAAAATGTGTCCCCTGTGTTACAAAACTTACACAGTGAATGCCCCTCAAAACCCCATAAATGTCGGCCCAAAGAATGCCGTGTTTGTAAAACAAAATTGAAAATGATGCGAAAACCATCAGTGCTTTATAGAAACCTTGAAGTCTGAGGAGAAATACGTGTTTTATGATTTTGAAAGTCGGCAAGAAACGGGGGTGCACATTCCTAATTACATATACTGTAAGTCCTTACAGGGTAAATCCTGGTTCTGGGCGGGTGAAGATTGTGTACAACAGTTCTTTGCCAGATACCGTCGCCCCAAGTATCATGGCTATACCTTCATAGCTCACAATTCAAAAGGTTACGATGGGTACTTTTTAATGAAGTATCTGCTTGAAAATGGTGTGAACCCTAGTGTTACTACTCAAGGAAATAAGCTGATGTGTTTCACAGATGATGGTTATAAATTACGTTTTATAGATTCTTTGAATTTTTTAACAATGAAATTGAGTGCCATGCCTAAAGCCATGGGGTTTGAAGCAAAAGGTTATTTCCCCATTTCTTCAATACGGCTGAAAACCAGAATTATATCGGCCCTACCCGAACCTGAATGCTACGGTGTTCAGAGCATGATGACCAAAGAAAAGGAAGAATTTTTACCTGGTACGACGGGTCAAGCATGGTATTTTTAATTTTAAAGAGGAGATGGCTTTTTATTGTAAAATGACGTGAAATTCTTAGAACAGCGTGCATTAAATTCAGAGACGAGGTCATCAAAATTGGCAACATTGACCCGTTTCAATGCATGACCCTGGCATCTCTATGTATGGCCATGTACAGGCAAAACTGCATGCCTCCAAAGTCTGTAGGTATAATTCCTTCTGACCATTACAGTAGTAGTCAGAAAAACTATTGAACGCTCTATTCAATGGTTATTGTATCTCTGTGAAACAGAAAAATTGAACATACAACACGCTCTAAACCTTGGGGAAGTAAAGAAGGGTTCCTTTCATCTTGACGGCTATGCCGTAGTTAAAGGTGTTCCGACGCCTTTGAATTTGCTGGTTGTTTTATCACGGCTGTCCCGAATGTTATGATTTAAACAGTACCCATCCTTTAACCGGTATGACTTGTGCGGCTATGTATCAAAAGTTTATGAGAAAATTGGAAATACTTAGGACAAAATTTAATCTAGATGTGCGTGCTCTGGGAGCATTCTTGGGAGAGTATGAAAAAACAAGACCTCAGGCTACAAAGTTTCTTAAAACACTGTGATTTCCCTCAACGTATACAACCCAGGGACTCTTTGTTGGGACGTACCAACGCCATAAAATTGTACCACAAGGCGGTGGGTGCCGAACAGATTCACTATTATGATTTCACTAGCTTGTACCCGTTTGTGAATAAAACAAAATGTACCCGGTCGGTCACCCCACTATCATTTTTCAGCAGTTTGGGGATCTCGGGCAGTATTTTGGATTAATTAAAGCCACCGTCCATCCTCCACGTGGTCTCAATTTTCCAGTCCTGCCTCTCAGGTTTTGTGGGAAATTAATGTTCACCCTCTGTCGCACCTGCGGAGACAGAAGCTCAGATTGTGGACTGTCGTCACACAGAGGATGAGAGAGCTTTAACCGGTACTTGGTGCAGTGTGGAAATAGCAAAGGCCATTGACAAAGGGTATAAAGTTTCAAAAGTATACGAGATTTGGCATTACCCGAGCGTACTTCTGAGTTATTCTCAGATTATATCAAGCTTCATCTAAAAGGCAAGCAGGAGGCCTCGGGTTATCCTGCCTGGTGTACGGATGAAGCTTCCCATCGTTATATTTTAGATTATTATCAGAAGGAAGGTGTACGATTGGACGCGATAACATCGCCAGAAATCCAGCCAAGAGGCAGATTTCAAAGTTGTTTTAAATTCTCTTTGGGGTAAATTTGGGCAAAACCTCTCCATCTCACTACTAGCTTAGTCAAGGACGGTGAGGAATTCTTGCAATACATTTTCTCCAAACAGTATAATGTTTCTTATTTTGAATTTATCGGCGATGAGATTGCTCAAATACAATGGAAGTACACCGATGAAAAGTATACCCTACCTGGTAGCGTTAATGTTGTCATTGCTGCTTTCACCACGGCCTATGCACGGTTAGAGTTATGCGATTTACTGGACAGTCTGGGAGAAAGGGTGTTGTACCACGACACCGACTCGGTCATTTTTACTTCTCAGCCTGGTCAGTACAATCCTCCTCTGGGTGACTATTTAGGAGAGCTCACCAGTGAGTTAAATCCTGGTGATTATATTACTGAATTTGCTTCAGGCGGTCCAAAGACGTCGGGTATAAAACGGCACAAGGCAAAACATGTATGAAGGTAAAAGGTATCACCATCAATCACGAAACCGGTAAAATTATAAACCTCGAGTCACTAACCAATCTAGTTCAGAATTTTGTGACGTCTCATGAAGCCCCTACTCAAGAGTTACTGGTTCACGGTAAGCAGATCCATCGAAATGAAAAACTTTTCACTTTAGAAAACAGACCACTCAGGAAGAAATTCAGAGTGGTGTATAACAAGAGGGTTCTCCTAAAAGATTACAACACAAGACCTTATGGCTACTAAAAGAGATTTTGACGCCCGCCTTCAACACCCCTTCGCTAAAATTATCTCTGGACCCTCTTGTTCCGGTAAATCCTATTATGTGAAAAAATTATTGGAACATTCGAATCACGTCGTGTCTCACCCTTTTCAAAATATCGTTTGGTTTTATAGTTGTTGGCAGAAAATGTACGACGAGCTGTCGGCTAAATTTCAGCAATTAAAATTTATTGAGGGGCTCCCAAAGTCTTTATGCGACGACGAACTTCTCCCTCCTGAGAAAATAAATTTGGTCATTATAGATGATCTGATGGAAGCGGCTAGCGAAAGCCAGGAAATAGAAAAAGCTTTCACAAAATATACTCATCATCGGAATCTGTCTATCATTTACTTGGTTCAAAATTTATTTTTCAAGGAAAGAAAAGCGAACGATTAATCTTAACGCCAATTATATTACTCTTTTTAAAAACCCCAGGGACAAATTGCAGATTACTACCTTGGCCCGTCAAATGTATCCGAGGCGTGTTAAGTTCTTTTTGGAGGCTTTCGAAGATGCTACAAAACTACCGTCGGCTATCTCTTAGTGGATTTAAAGGCGCAGACCCCGACGAACTGTGATTAAGAACAGGTCTGTTCCCCCGACTGGCCTGTCGTGTACACCGTGAAAAGATAAAAGAAGGTGTTCTGAGTCAAAGTTACATATTCCGTCAGCATGTCGGCCAGAATAAGCAGAAACTTAAAGCCTCTCAAGGTCTTACTCCGTTGCTCTTGTCGCCGCCGTAAAAATCTTATCAACGCCTCTTCTGACGATTTAATTAATGCTTTGTCCGAGATAGCCTGTAATACTTTAAAAGGTAATATACCTCTTTCCCCCAAACAGTTTAAGCGACTCAAGAAGCATAAAACATCTGTCCGAAAAATAAGTGACAAAAAACTAACCTTAAAAAAGAAGAAAGCTATTCTGAACCAGAAAGGAGGCTTTTGGGGCTCTTTTAAGCGTGCCGTGCCATTCATATCCAGTTTACTAGCTTCTAGAGCATAAACATGGAATACGCTCAAAAAATGTATTTGGTCCCGCAGCAACAAATGTCTCTTTTTCAGCAAAAGAGTGCTACCCCGAACGAACTCTTGAGTGCCACAGAAACTGAACTGGACAAAGAAATGAGAAACATCCTGCAACGCTGTGATATAGGGGCTGACGAGAAGGTGAAGCTTTACACTTCCATCTTGCAGAGATATCTGACTCTAGTTAAAAAGGCCGATAAAGAAGCTGGCAGTCTGACGCTCGTATTACCAAAAGAAGAAAGTGGCGAGGGGGGCCCCGGAACAGTCAAGGTGTCTGAGGACAAGGTTTGGCAAGAGGTTTTGAGAAGCGCGCCTGTAAAATCAAAGAAAAATGTTGAATTTGTTTTACATAAAATGTCCGTTAATCCCCATTACGCCTTCTGGAATAATCGTGGAGAGCTGTTGTTAGAAGGTAAACCTTTGGTCGGATCCAACATGGTGGATTTGGTCCGTAATCTGACCGCTTCTCATACAATACCTGAACATAGGAGACCGTGGGGTGGAAGGAATTTGTAAACGCCATGGCCGGTTTGAACATTCCATTTTCTGTCGTACCTAATGATGAAACGAGAGAACTCCTTGAAAGTTTTAAACCACCCGCCGCCCCCCTCCCTGCTCATCAAACAGAAGTTAGCCCCTACCGACTGAAACCGAGAAAAAAAAGACTGGAATGGATTGCTTATTAATTTGTAAAATTATTTGTTTATTAAATACAATTTTATATCATTACAGAGTGTCGTCATCCTTTAACCGTCTATTGAAATATTTATAGGTCTCTAAACTTTGCATGCAAGGGTACTGATAAAAACAGAGTCCCGTGAAGGAAGCCAGGAACGAACAAATTTAGAGACCATAGAGTCATTACTGTTCACGTCCTCAGAATACTTTTTTATTACAGAGGTGTACGGGAGACCTTTTCCTCTCTGATGCAGATAGAAGAGGCAGTGATGACCGCATTTGTCCGAGAACCAACTTTGAAGCTGTCGGTTATTGTAAATGATTTGTTTACAGTTTTTGCTTAAGAAATGGTAAATGTCTTTCGGGAAGTAGATAAAGTCCGGGGGATTTCCATAGGAATCAAAAAACTCCCCTTTCCGTCTTCTGTGAGGTAAATCCCCAGCCAGTGTTCTCCGGGTTGGGTTTGACGGTGAGTATTCACTACAAACATGGCGGCAAGCCGTTAGTTTTTTCCGGTAGTTGATCACACGCCAACACACCGCGGAAATATCTTTCGTGTAGGGGTCTTGGGACAGTAGTTCTGTTAATTGTTTTGTATTCATGGTGTTTATTAGTAGTCATACAGAACATTACGTCTCTGGTTGATTTCAATGATGTTGTCAAAGACCGCATATACTATTAGATTGACGGTCCGAGGGAGAGGGATGCGGAAGCGTAATTCAAATCTCATGTTTCCAGTTTTAACTAATGAAAAATGATCGCTGCATTCTTGATCGGGGTTAGATCAAAAGCGAAAAGAGTATATCCTTGCGAGAACTCTGAACGGCTGATAGCCAGAGCTTGATCCTTCAAATGCTTACCAGTGGCCAATACCAGGTTATAATATTCTCTGGCACTATTGCCGCTTACAAAGTCTGGTTGAAAGGGTTTGGCAGGAATCTGTTCACCGTCCATGTACAGAGCCAGGAACTCTACATCATTGTGTTTGAAATTGAACGGGTTCCGTGTATAAGACCCGAAAAGGCCTCATTATCTACCATGCCAATCACCACATACTTTGGTAGTTGGCCCAGAAACAGGTTTTCTTGATTGCATACTCGGATCCCGCGGCATACTGAATACTTTCATATTCACCCTTTCCACAGGGTATTTAGCATTGGCTGAGGTAAGGGCATGAGCGTGTCCTAATTTCACGGCCGGTGAAACTTTTACTTTTTTTACAAACAGGGAGGCCGATGTTATGATTACTCTGTAACGTTCGGCATCCCGGACATTAAACAGAATTCATCTTTGTTCCGAACCATTTTAATCTTCACGTCTAGACCGTTCAATAGTAGTTTTTCCTGGAAAAAGAGATCTGTATGTATGTGCCCCAGAAGTTCAACAGTCCTGCTACCGGCTGTATAGGCGCTTCGATTTTTAAAACCGATGTTTTCTCCGTCGGGTCTGTCTCTTCCAATTTGTTAAGTGTATCTTTGTAAAAAAGTCCTGTAGCAAACTGAGAATGAAGAGTCTCTTGGCTGTAATTTAGCAGGCCTTCTAAGACAGCTCGGTAAGGATAACAATTTGAACTCTGGGATATTAGACGGTCCCGAGGGTGACATCAACTTGGGAAAACAAACTGGCTATAGGGTAGTTGACAAATCCGACCTTTGCCCGGCAGGTATGTTAGTCCGTCAGCATTCACTATCTTTCCCCTTAGGTGTAGAAGAGTGTTATTCAAATCCAGGTAATCTTCCCCATTTCCGGCTATGAGAAATTCTAGCGGGGCTACTTCAGAGAGGGCTGAGAGTGGTGGGACTTCAACGTATATACTTTTATCTACACTCGTCTGAGTGAAAGGCACCGTAAACAGATCCAGTTCAGATTTGACACACTCTTCGGACATTCTGTGTACGAAAGCCATCTTTTCTTAAAAATGTCTCTCTTCTTTTGCGGGCTTTACTCTTGTTCCTCTTCTGAGACGTTTAGAGAATGCTGCAAAAATAGTGCGCCTAGCCTTTTTAGCTGTCGGGGCTGACGCGACCCGGTGGTCTCTTGCGTTTGTCTTTCTCATGACCATCAAGCCCGCTCCCTCCTGTTTTCTAGGACTCCACCTGCAGCACTGGATATAGCCCGGTGATCACATCTTTTACAATATTTTTAGCCGGATTTGATATGTGGTTTTGCGATGTCAAAGCCTTTTTTCAGGAGAGGTAAAGCTCTTCTAAACAGTCCTCGAAATATACCTCCAATCCCCCACCATACATTACAGGGGATCCAGAGAATCCTGGTAAGCCGTTACCCGCTTGGGTCTGATAATATTGGATGTAAGGTGTCGGGTCCTGGTAAGACCTCATTGTATCAGTCGTGCATACAATGCCTGACGGGTCTGAAATGCAACTTCACTATCACCTTACCAAACTGAAATGGCACGTTTTTGTTCTGGTCCGTCTTTATTTCAATAGTCACAGTGTCAAAATGATTCTTGCTGACCGGCGCATAATGCGGTTTGTCATATGTGATGGTTGTAATTTTATTCGCCTGATCCTCTATATGAACACACCTCAAAAGGGTACGTAGCTGTCTCCGACTCTCTGATGAGATACCATATCTCCATACACGCATACAAAGTGTAAAAGCCGGCCCTGATGTCGGGGGAAAGGAGCCTTATAAGTTAAACCCCGAGTCTGATCAGGATGCGCTCCTAATATTCGACCCAGCTGTCCTTTTAAGTGTATAGTTTCATCCTTTTCACCCGGTACCACGTAGACTCTTCGTTCCACAGCATTATAACTGAATTTCGCAGGGTTCTCAGAAGGGGCAAATCCAGCTGCAACATCGGTCAAAGTGGGCAGGCTTAAGGTTGTCGAATTCATAAAAGACAGTAGGTCGTGAATACCTTCGTAATAGCCGCATGGAATGTAGTAATGTTTTTTTACACCGGGGGCCGAAACGTAGAATTCATTATCTGGCTTGTCTATGGTATTCCACGTATGTGGGTACTGAACTTCTGCTAGACCGACTTCCCAAGAACCTTCTAATTCTATGGGTTTAGCAAGCATCGTGAAATTGGAAATGGTGTTGCTAGGGAAAATGTCTGAGGAAGCGTTGCTCGGAAGTGTCACAAAAAAACTTTTGCGCTCCATCGTATACCGCTAGAGAATGAAGAGTCGATTAGGAGCCCTGTGGATTTTATTGAACATCTTGGGCCTGGCTCTCCGGTATCCAGCTGTTAAATTTTTCTGGCCAGCCGAGCCATTTGACTAAAATGAGTCGTTTTTTATTCTTAACTTTCCTGGCCAGTATTTTTTCGATCCTGTAAACGTCTGTGGACCCGACTTTAATTTTCTGTAATTCGGGGTCGTAAAAGGAACCTACAATCTCTTCACCGTCGTAGTCTTTCAGTTTGTACACCGCCCCTAGGTACAAGTTCAGATACGGTAAAGATTTCATCTGAAAATGTCTGTTCATAACCTTTCTCAAAAGGATGTCTTGTTTTAGACACCCTAACCGTGTCTCCTACTTTAAACTTAAACAATGGCGGGCCTGGGGGGTTGGACGGCGTATAAATTTTTGAAAACTTTCCAAGAATTTAACGTGTTTACATCGGAAGGAGCCATTTTTATGCTTCGATGATAACTTTTGTTGTAAGAGTATACTAAATCAGGCAATTTATCGATGTAGGTTCTCGTGTTATAAGCGCTGAAATATTTCCACATTTTAGATTTTAATGTCCGGTTAAATCTCTCCACCACGGAGGCCTTTAATTCGTTTCCAGTGGTGAAATGTTTTATCCCGATCTTCTTTAACAGCTTTTGAAAATCACGGTTGAAAAACTCTTTCCCCTTATCGGTCTGGAGTTTCTTTGGAGTACGCCCGCTCAGAATGTCTTGGAAGGCTCTCGTCACTTCCTTACCCGTTTTGTTCTTCAGGGGTCGTACCCACGCGTACTTAGAAAGTACGTCGATACATGTTAACAAATATTTATAACCCAGATTATGCTCGGTCACATTTGTCATGTCCGCTAAATCCATCTGCCATTGTGAGTCTATATCGGATACATAAACCTTATTTCTCCTAAAATGCCTTCTAGCGGGTTTGTGAATTGTATAAGCATATTGACGGATAACCAATCCGACACCTGTTGGTCATTACTTTTCTGACCGAAACCTCAAGAGCTCTTTTCAAAGAGTCTTTTCCCCAAAGCTACCAGGATTTGCGGGCTATAATAAACTTTTTCAAGTAACCCTCCATCACGACGGTGAAAGAAAAATGTCAATGGTTTAAAAATCAAAGGAGGATTTATTGGTAATTTTCAAAACAGCAGTATTAAAAACATTTAAAAACATTTCATAGTACAGGCACATTGAGTTCAGACACTTCGTCTGATTTTTCTATATCATACTCCCGTAAAACCCCAAAGGTGCATCGGTCATGTCTGGTACAGAAAAATGCCTTTTAGAGAAAGCATCGGCTATTTCACGTATTTTAGAGTAAGATGGATCGTCCATGTTGTGAAAGGCCTGTACAATAGCCTCGCTAATAGAATGTTCATTTTCCAGTTCATCTACAGCATTTTGAACAAATGAATGAACCTTGTGAAAAGGCGGAAAGATGTTAAAGCAGCCCAGAGTCTTTATGACCAGGCTCCTGAGCCACGGTTTGCGGAAAACAGTCAGAACCTCTTGAAAACGGCCAACCCGATAAACAGAGTCCGGTTCAAACAGACACGTATGCTGCGTCTGGCTGGGGTGATCTATGAAACAACCTTGACAGGTGCTTTTTAGGTCCCGATCGACTATTATGTCCAGCAGAGCCGCAATCAAACTCTTGATCAGTTTCAGAGTCTTTCAAGTGTTTCACCCAGAGCCCGTCAGTTTGTTCAATGTCCATGCCCTCATAATCAGAATCCTGGGACGATGGCTTCCAAGAGGCCAGAGCCTCTACCAAGTCGTCCACAGTCTCTTCTTGATGCATGGTCTGCATGGCTATCTCCTCAGCGCCCGTCAGGCTCCCCAGAGTATCCTCAGCAGGGACAAAAAAGTCAGGTCCTGTACGGTTCTCCAGGAGACTGTCCAGCCAGTACATATCATCAGGAGCGGGTAACTGAGGTTCGGGCCAATAGATCTGGTCATTCGAGGGCATCAGAAGATCCGGCCAAGACGGTGGGTCTGAAGGTGAGTTGTTAGGAGCAGAGTACCCGGAGTTAGGTACGATGTCGTCGGGCCAAAACAGGTCGTTGACTGCCGCTGTCTGTTCCGTAGACCAACAGACCTGATCAGGTACGTAGCCGGCAGGGTGCTGGTTGTTACCCGCCCAAAACACATCGTTGTCTGTCAGCATCTGGTCTGCCGCAGAGTAGCCGGGCTGTAGGTTAGGGTCGATCACATCGTCGGGAGTAGAGTAGCGGTGTTGGTTTGAAGGTTAGCCGGCCAAACAGGTAGTCAGCGGCGGACGTATGTTCCATACCCCGAGCTTGGTTCTTGGAGCGCATCAAAATGTTGAGGACTTCTGCCACCTCAGAGGCCGAGAGAACAGGGAGACGACCGGCCCAGCTAGCACCAGCTTCGGAAGGGTAGTTAGTTGAAGACATCTCGATAAGGTTTTAGGTTAATGTAGACTATGGAAAAGACCTCTGTATTTATCTCCACTCACTTAGGGGGCGGTTGACTCCCAGTTTTCTTCCTCCTCCTCCGAGCATGAATTATTCAACATGCTAAACTCCTCCTCCAATTTTCTTTTAATTCTTTTCATCTGGTCGGATAGTTTTCCTTGATAAATAGCTTCATCAATATTTGGCATAAGAGCTTTAAAAAAACTCCAGTCTTTTATAGAAAAATTAATTTCACTCACTCGATCCTTTATCACATTTTCTTTATCTTCCTCTTCGTGACCGCATCGTATATTCGGGTAGGATAGGCTCCTTCTTGGAAACGGCGATCGTGAGCTGTCCCTCTGCATTTCTTTTTACCTCTACCCGGCACAAAGCACAGTTAGAATCGTACCAGACAGAGCTGAAGCGTGGTTCCCGTAACTCCCGTAAGGCCCTGTTGGCTTTCAGTTTCTTAGGAGCGTTCACAAGACCGTCCATTCTGTCTGCTTTTGTGTGTCGTGGCGTTTTCACTAAGTGAGTAGAATTTTATACAAGAACTCTTTCGTTTCCTCCCACAGTCAGGGTTGGGGAGGGGTGGAGCGATATGCCTCTCCCTAACCCTATAGGCGGATAGAGAGATAAAGGCGTAACTCGGGGCGTGGTATTGTTAATGGGGAGTGACAAGTGTCCGGTTTACGAAAGACCCACCCTAAAAGGCGGGGTTTAGAGATGATCAAGTATGACGGTGGTCCAACCCCCCAGGGGCGGTGTATAGTTCATATTTTTATATTTTCATATTTACATAAATTATATTTTCATATTTCATATTATATTTTCATATTTTCATAAATTATATTTTCATATTTCATAAATCATATTTGGGCGGGGCTTAATGTCATCCATCATATTTGGGGGCGGGGCTTAAAGTCATCAATCAAATTCACACCTCTTTTGACACTAACTATCTTAATGTACTACTTACATGACTATCCTTAAACATCTGCCCTTTTTGTTGGAATGTAGTCCAAGAGATCTCCACACCTTTGTGTACTGAAAGACTTTCAGTGTATTAATTTTTTCTGAATGTTGTGGGTTTTGTACAGTTAGAGAAGATGATTTATGATAGTTGCCTGTTGATATTCTGGCATTTTTTCCACCCTAAATCAGAAAAGCATCTTTTTTTTTGCCTACTATAGAACAGAATTATTAATATTAACATTATAAAGAAAGTACATCCAGCCAATATCAATAAATTAAGCCTTCTATATTGTTTGCAACTTTTTAGCAACCAGGCTTGTTTCAGTCAAGATTCATGAAGTATACTGAGCATAATAAAATAAATTTTGATTAAACAATTTTATTATGTGCAACAAATGTACATATTTTATGTCAATCTAACACTTTTATAGTGTTCTACTAGAAAAGGTTATGTAAAGCCTTAAAACATGTGGATTTGGTATGCAATTAAATTTAAATGAGTTGTGTAACATAACATTTTGAGGGTGTGCTCTGCTATTAGGGCTTTGGAATTTATTAGTGAATTGAAAGAAAAATGTCAAAAAAGTCCTTCCTTTGTCACTTTATTATTTTACATTTCTTTGAACAAATTATCCCGTTTACCACGTGTTTTGAAGAGTCAGCTGAGAGGGACTGGCAGATCGCCCACTTCCCCAGTCTATAAAAATGAAGCACATCGCAAAACAAAAACGGAACATCTGGAAATAAGAATGGGAACCCTAATGGACAAGTAAGAGAAACTTTTTTGAGTCTTCATCTTCTTATTCTGTTTCACCGTTACAAAGATGACGGACTGAATTGAATGGTCACTTATGATTTGCTCACGCTGTATTTACGTGTTATTTTTGAAGATATAATTTCCTGATGCAAATATTTTCTAGGCTAAATGAAAGTTCGTATTGAAATTGAAAATTAGTGCATGTAGTTAAACATGGTGGCGACATAAAAAATATACTTTGTAGTGCATTTTTGAGTACTTAAGAATGTAACTTTTTCATTTAAAATAAACTGTTGTTGATTGACTCCGAGAGTCTCAGAGTTATGGGTGCCTGAAGGGACTCGTGTGATCTGTTAAAGCGTGTGGAGTAGCAGCGTGTGAACGGCACTTAGTCCTCCAGTAGCGCCTTATCACTTTTAGAGTGCCTTTCTGTCTACTTGCAGATGGCGGGGTTTCGTTCATTTACTGAAGCAACAAGTGAGCTTTAAATGTGGGAAGTAGTTGAGACAAGCAGGCGCTTACTTACGGAGACGCTGATGGCGCCTTCTGTCCACTGGTAACGCAGTTGGTGTCAATCGTGATGTGTGTCGGCGATCTTGGAGACTGTCAGGGTGAGGCGTGCACGCGCTCGCGGGTCAGTGCTGCTATTTACGGACCGCACGTGAGCAGGACACATGTAATCTTCAGCCGGGTGACGAGATAAACAGAAAAGCACAAAAAGCTTTTTTTGTCATTTCCTCACCTCTGTCCTCTAGCAGGGGCTTCAGAGCCCTGCTTATCCGCACAGTGAAGAACAATACCTCTTCCTATAACAGAACTACCACTGACTGATTGAACTGAACTTAGTCACACACTTAGACATGACCCATGTGGAACTCATGACCATTTAATTGATTGCATTTCTCACTGTGCCTTCATTTATTACCAGCTGAAATACCCAGCGTTGCCCGGGAGGAAATTAAAGGTTTTTTTATTTTTTTTATTTTTATTGTTTGAGAAAAAACAAAATAATTAAAAAAAAAACACACAACTTTAAAAATAAAAATAAATTAACAAACAATAAACCTGGGTTCACTTCCCGGGTCCTCCCTCCGTGGAGTTTGCATATTCTCCCCGTGTCTGTGTGGGTTTTCTGCTGTGGGTTGGCGCCCTGCCTGGGGTTTGTTTCCTGCCTTGCGCCATGTGTGCTGGGATTGGCTCCAGCAGACCCCCGTGACACTGTAGTTAGGATATAGCGGGTTGGATAATGGATGGTTGGATGGATGGATAAAGACTCACTAATGTGCTTGTCTTGCGGTGTTGTATGTATGTTATCATCCAGTTGACGCTCGGAACCGGTCAACTGTATTTAATTTAAAAAGCAACAGGGGCGTGTGGTGCTGCTCAAACATAAAGAATACTGGCATAAAAAAAATAAAGAATGCTCTCAGTCGCCTGGTATATACTAACTGTGTAAGCCCGTGCTGTTAAAAGCACGGGATCCTAGAATGTATTGAAATTGTCAGAACTACTCTGGGCATCTCTCAGCTAGAAGGATTCATGTTGCCAAAGTGCTTGCATCGTTTTGTGCATTAGCAGCTAAGCGACTGTTTCCTATTGCCGGTGTGCTGGCCTCGCTTGCGTATCCACATAGCTGGAGTCCCTATCCCGACTGTACATCTCACTTCCGGGCCGGACAGATACACACACTTCACTTGCACGCGCAGAACTCTATTTAATATCAAAAGCAACAGGCGGGCGCGGTGGAGCTCAAACATAAAGAATGCTGGCAGTCGCCTCCAGTTCGCACTCTGGTGGTCGTTCTGAGTGTCATCTGGATGATAACATGCATACAAGAGCGCGAGATCACCCAGAAGGGGGTGAGCTAGGATTGATTTCGCCCTGCAGTATTTTTAGTCAACCAGTCAGAAACATGTGTACCAAGTTTCCTGAAAATTGTTCCAGTCATTCGGACATGATGCTGGAACATACACACATACACACATATATATATATATATATATATATATATATATATATATATATATATATATATATATATATATATATATATATATATTTATGCTCCAAACTATATTTCATTGTGCTGTGTTGTACACTGATAAAAAAAGATATCTTACATCTTTCTTAGGTAGCCAAGGAAAGGTTAAAAATGTCCTCTTTGAGGTACACTCTACACTCCCTTTTAAGTATGTGGATGTAGGATGGAGTTGATATTTAATTAAAGGTTTCTGGATTGAGCATTATTTATGGTAGCCCTATAGTATGAACAGACTGTTTTTACCTGATTGTATTATTATTATAGTTTTTATTATAAGGAGATTAGGAAAGGTGTATGCCAGTAGAGGAATGTGTGTTTTAAAGTAATATGTATATCCTTTTTATGAACTTGAACATTTATTGTGCATTTTTGTGGATTTCTTTTTTTCTGTAAGCACAATGTTATTTATTTGTTTGATTTTGCACAAAGCTCTATATAATTTTTAAAGTGGGTTTGAAAGTTTTAAATTATTTATTATTGAAGCTCTGTGGTGATGTGTAATTTTAACAAATAGTCATGTTCCCCGGAGTGCGCATGCTCCGAGTGGGAGCGGGTGCACGTGTCCGCGTGCCCGCACTGCTCCGAGGTTGTTGGGTTGCTTGGCTGATTGAGCGCTCACATGCAAATGCCAGCGGGTCATTCAAGTGCATCATTCACACCTCCGAGCGTGCGGTAGAGGGGAGGCAGACAGTTGGGTAGAGAGCACCGTGGAAGTGCGAATGGCCGACGCTCGAAAGGAGCTGAAAATGGGGGCTCCACCACAGCATCTTCAGGTAGCTTTAGTGATCCATTGCACAGGAAAGCTGTATGATTTATGGCCTGTTTGGCCCCTCCTAAAGGTGCGAGGCTCGGCACGCTGCTCGACTGGGAACCTGTGACTGCAAAAGGGTTAAAAGGTTGGCTGTGCCTGTTGGTGAACGTCTCCCTCTTAAATGGCATGGTCGTCAAAGGTTTTGCTGAAAACAACAGACTAAAGCAGAGATTCAATGAAAAACAATTAGAATTAAAGTATAAAATGACGAAAGCATTCAAAATCTGAATTTAGGGAAATTGTATATGTATAAAGGTATGTTGTCACTTAAGTGTTAAAGGAGTAAAAGTGCAGAAAAAGCATTCGACATGATTGAATGGAAATACCTTTTTACTATATTGGAGAAGTTTGGGTTTGGCCCGAACATTTGTGCATGGATTAAATTACTGTATACTAACCCAGAAGCTTCAGTTTGCATCAACAACATTTGCTCAGACTACTTTAAACTAGAGCGTGGCACTAGACAAGGATGCCCTTGTCACCACTGCTGTTTGCAATTGCCATTGAACCACTGGCAATACATTGTCGAAATACTGATCAGATAAAGGGGATTAGCAGAGAAGGACTGGAACAGAAAATCTCCTTATATGCAGATGACATGGTACTGTATATATCGGACCCAGAAAATTCTGTGCCTGCAGTCTTAGCAGCACTCACAGAATTTCAAAAGCTCTCTGGTCTCACAATTAATCTGAATAAAAGTGTACTCTTTCCAGTGAATTCTCAAGCATATAATATTAGATTAGACACCCTACCTTTTATCATTGCAGAACAGTTTAAATACCTCGGGGTAAACATCACAAGTAAACACAAAGCTCTTTATCAACAAAATTTCGTTGTCTGCATGGAAAAAATTAAACAAGACTTGCATAGATGGTCAACCCTTCATCTCACACTAGCTGGAAGAATTAACACTGTTAAGATGAATATTCTTCCTAAACTCCTTTTTTTATTTCAAAACATCCCAATATACATTAATAAATCATTCTTTAAGCAATTAGATTCAACAATAACCTCATTTATTTGGAATTCAAAACATCCACGCATCAAAAGAGCGACCCTACAAACACAAAAGGCAGAAGGTGGCATGGCTCTACCTAACTTCCAGTTTTATTACTGGGCAGCAAATATACAGACGATAAGAACCTGGACACAAATAGAAGAACATACACAGGCATGGACCGCAATAGAAGTAAAATCCTGCAGTGCTTCTTTGTATTCCCTGCTCTGCGCTCCAATAAACACACGTTATCATCAATACACTAATAACCCAATTGTGCTCCACTCACTTAGAATCTGGAACCAATGTAGAAAGCATTTTAAGACGGAGAAGCTTCTTTCTGTGGCACCCTGCAAAAGAACCACCTCTTTCAACCTTCACAAACATATGCAGTTTTTAATATCTGGAAAAAAATTGGAAATGACTTGCTTAGAGATCTTTATATAGACAACGTCTTTGCATCCTATGAACAATTACATTCCAAATTTAACATTCCAGCTACACATTTCTTTCACTATTTTCAAATCAGGAACTTTGTTAAACAGAACCTTTCAGATTTTCCTCATCTTGCACCCTCATCCACGCTGGAAAAAATATTGCTCAATCTCAAGGACTTAGACTCCATCTCTACAATATATAAAATCATTTTACAATCCCTTCCTTTCAAAGATCCACGAGGACACTGGGAAAAAGATCTCTCAATATATCAGAAAAGGAGTGGAAAGTAGCAATGCAGAGAATTCACTCAAGCTCCATATGCGCAAAGCATACAATTATACAACTCAAAATTATATATTGAGCACATCTGTCTCGACTAAAACTCTCCAAAATGTTTCCAGGGCATGATCCAACCTGCGAACGTTGCAACCAAGCCCCAGCCTCACTAGGTCACATGTTCTGGGCCTGCACCAAATTAACATTATTCTGGACAAAAATGTTTAATTACCTCTCAGACAGCCTTGGACTCACAATCCCTCCTAACCCATTAACAGCTGTGTTTGGGGTTCTTCCAGAGGGTCTTAAAGTGGAGAAGGACAAACAAATTGTGATTACATTCACTACACTGTTGGCACGCAGACTCATTCTGATAAACTGGAAGAACCCAAACTCTCCTCTTTTAAGTCAGTGGGAAACCGATGTGTTATATTATTTGAAATTGGAAAAAATCAAATACTCAGTTAGAGGATCTGTACAGACTTTTTCAAAACATGGCAGGATCTAATCAGTAATATTTTAAAATAAGTTTATAAAGCACAGAGAATTTATTAATTTAGGTATGTTTACAAGCCTTAAATTTTACGGCATTTGGCTTGATCTCTCTCTCAGGGGTGGGGATCAATCTGTTCTTAACATAATTCTTTTTTTTTGTAAAAACTTGATTGCTATGTATGGATTGTAATAAAATTAATAATAAAAAAAAATTAAAAAAGGAGTAAAAGTTCATTATTTTACACTTAGACTAAGTGATTAGACCTGCAATGTTAATTGTCCCAGTAATTTGTAAAATGTTGTTTATAAAGTTCAGCATTTAAGATCTGTGAGGATATGTGAGAGGAAGCAAGACTGGGATTGATTTGATTTGGCCCTGCCACGTTCAAGCAGCTTCAGAAAATAAATACAGCTCTTTTGAAACAGAAACCTGCCTCCATCTTTTTTGTTAGAAAAGATGCCTTGTTATATACGAATAGAGTGCATAAGAAAGTTATGGTCCTAAATTGCAGATGAATCATTATGGCTGACTGATTAGTTGGTATCAGGGACAATGGACCAACTACTACAGTGCCTTTATATAATTCCAGAGAATATTGTAGACCAACACATGACTGTTATCAGTTTTTCTCTAAAAATATCATTCAACAGTATGGTGTGTTGGCTTATCAGGGCATTGCAAGTTCTGATAACTGAGTGGCTTACTGAGGATGGACTCATTCCTAGTGAACCTCATAATGTTGTAGTGACCTCCCCATAGCAGGTTCAGAAGGAAAACACAGCAAGACAAAGACGTGATTGCAGGGGACGAGTCCTGCTGCAGACCTCCACTGCTCCACTGGACCACCAGTTGGATTGCAGGATTTTGTCACCTGGTTTACTTGACTTGAGTCAGATAATTCACCACAACCCTAATCTTAGTCATAGTGTAACCAGACGTTTCATTGACGTATAATGTAAAGCAACAACCTCCAGTATGTAATGGAGCTATGGAGGTCCACAGCTGGACTCTGTTGGGATCGCAGAACATTTTACTCTTAAGTATATAAGAAGAATACAGAAATGTAAAACAACAACGACTTATTCATTGAGGGTGTGGAACTCCATCAAGGCCGTGTCTTCTCGTCGTTCCTATTTGTGGCTTTCATAGACAGGAAATTAAGGCAGGTGTGCAGTTGGGAGGGGGCTTGGGGTAAAATCGTTGCTTTATGAAGATGGTGTTGTCTTCTTAGCCTCATCTGACTGTGATCTTTGACAAACACTCCCATCAGTCAATTACACTATACATCCATAGACCACAAAGGATTAAATAAGACAATTTGAAAAAAAAACTTTACAAAAATAATTTCTTTATTGATTTGGTCACAATGCATGGCACCAATGCTGCATTAAAAATGTAATATTTGGGTAACTGTTATGATTTGATTCATACATTATTTATGTTCAGAATCCTGGGCTTCACCATATATGCATTTGTGGGACCCTCCTGATCAGTTTGGCAAAAGCCCTAGTTATATTTCTGAATTAACAAAAATGTTTTTTGTATCTTTGTAAAATACTTTTTTCCATTTATTTATTGAATTTGCATAATGCCATACAGGTATTAGGATCATGAAAGCCAGGGCTTATTCTGGCAACAGTAGGCCAAAAGGGAGGATGAGGATGAAGAGCAGAGCACCAAAAGAAAGCACAACGTACAAATTCTACACAGCTGGTGACCAAAACAGGTTTGAAGCCAGAGCTCCGAGTCTAACCAATGAGCCATAATGCCACTTCATTTGCCACTTCAATCGGCCCAAGAGTGAGTGAATTTGGGTGTTGTCTAATGGACTGGCAGCTCCTCCAGCAGTGGTTCCTGGTTTGTGCCCAGTATTACCAAGATACTCTCGTCTTCCCCCCCAGCAACCTTTAATAATATTAAAAATGCTAAGAAAATGGATAGATTTGATATGAATGTTAACAAAATACTGATGTTAATATCATTTATATGCTTAATTCCTCAGGCTGGGATGGTCATCTCAAGATGGCTCCCCTTTGGAGATGGCTGCCCTGGGCCGACCTTTCCAGGTGGGGATGCTCTACGACTGTCGCTCTGACTCGCTCATTCCAGGTGAGTGCAAATTCAACTTTTTAGGTTTGCTCTCTCTCAAAAAAACAAAACCTGCAATGGTATGTGGGGTCCAGGTTTGATCCAAATTATAATAATTTTTGGTTTCTTTAATTTTGTTTTTGTCACCAGGTGTCACTCTATGGGATTTTGAAAAACTCAAGAAAGACCTCAACATTAGACCCCAGAAGAACACAAAATTCAAGATCATCACATCAGATTCCTTGGATGAGAAAACCTCCATCTTAAATGTGACAGCCTCCCTTAAAGCAAGCTTCTTAGGTGGTTTGTTTGAGGTCGGTGGGTCTGCCAAGTACCTCAATGACACCAAATCATCCAAACGTCAGTCCAGGGTCACCCTGCACTACAGCACGACCACCAGAATGGAGCAGCTCACCATGAGCCACTTGGGGACGCAGAAAGTCGACTATCCAGAAGTGTTTCAGCAGAAATCGGCCACCCATGTTGTCACGGCCGTGTTGTATGGTGCTCAAGCTTTCTTTGTTTTTGATAAAAGCAGCTCTAAAGAGGAACAGAACCAAGATATTACAGGGAAATTAGAAATATTAATTAAAAAATGTATAACTGTAGATGGAAAGGGAGGTTTAAAAATGACAGATGCTGACAAGAAAATCGCTGACCATCTTAACTGCACGTTCCATGGTGATTTTCTCCTTGATCACAATCCTACAAGCTTTCAGGATGCCATGGAGATTTATACAAACTTGCCAAATAAACTTGGGAAAGATGATGAGCTAGCTGTGCCTATCCAGGTCTGGTTGTACCCGCTGAAAAATCTCAATTCACAGGCTGCTCAGCTGGTACAAGAGATCAGTGTGGCACTCGTGTCCAAATCTCAGGAGGTCCTGGAGGAGATAGACGAGCACATCATGAGGTGTAACGACATCATGAAGGACTGTGTTGTCAATAACTTTCCAATAATTAAGGAAAATGCAGAGCAATTCAAATCATTGCTTAATCAATATAAATATATTTTCCAAAAAGACCTTACAAGGATCTTACCAAATATAAGGGGTGGGGGTGCAAACGAGGAACATCTGGCAGACATCCTGAAGAAGAAGGAGGAGTCGCCATTTAACAAGTGGGCTATAACAACATGGCTGAATAAAAGAGAAAAGGAAATCAGTATGCTCACAAATGTCTTTAATCAAATTAATGAAATGGAACTTGATATTGTTATAAATGGCCTGGATAATTTAATTTACAACAATAGTATTACAAATATTGTCTGCTTGACTTTCACCTCACTCCATGTGTGTCAGTCACACATATCAGTAATGAAACGTTACCTTCAGGCCCCTTCTTGTCAGTCCTCAGATCATCTGTCAGAGCCAAGTGAAGAGGTAATCATCCAGAATTTCAGAAAGTATTCCCAGCAATTCATTGAGTTTGCTGAAATTAACCAAAGCAGCAAAACAACGAGATTTCTTATTCACTCCATCCCTGATGACAAATCTCCTGGGGTGACAATCTATCTTTATAAATCTGGGAGTCTCATCAGCCATAACTTTCAGCTTCCATCTAAACCTGAGCCTCTTGTGGCTGATTGTCAAACAGACAACAGCGTAACCCTAAAGTTACAAGTCCAGAAGTTTGATTCAGAAGGGTACAGAGTGGAGTATAAACTACCTGAAGATGAAGAGTGGAAGACTGTGGACACAAGAGAGACCATTGAACAGGTTACAATTACAAAGTTACTAGCTGATACAACATATCAATTCAGACACAGAGCCGTTTGTCAAGTTGGTGTGAGTCAGGCCAGCGATACGATTGAAGTGAAGACACTACCTGTTAAAAAACTTAAAGGTAAATTCGCAATAAAACATCAAAGTGAGAAGATTAAAGATGGAAACCCTGGACTTTACCTTTTGCCTTTGAAATCAGAGCTCAGACACAAAGAGAAAAATATTGCAAAATGCACCTTTGGAAACAGGACATCCAATAAACCTGGAAAAACTATTATGGTCCTCGGAGCAACAGGTTCTGGCAAATCCACCCTGATCAATGGAATGGTCAACTACATCTTAGGTGTCCAGTGGGAGGATGACTTCAGGTTCAAGTTAATCCATGAAGAAACGTCTAAAAGTCAAGCTTCAAGCCAGACATCTGCTGTCACTGCCTATGAAATGAACTATCAGGATTATTTCAAGGTCCCATACTCCTTCACTATAATCGACACACCAGGTTTTGGAGACACTGCAGGAATTCAGCGGGACAAGCAAATCACAGACCAAATTCAAGAATGTTTCTCATCCCAACAGGGTGTCCAGCACATTACCGCAGTGTGCTTTGTAGTTCAGGCTTCCCAAGCTCGACTGACACACACACAGAAGTACATCTTTGACTCCATTTTGTCCATTTTTGGTAAAGACATAGCCAATAACATCCTGGTCTTGATCACATTTGCAGATGGACAGCGTCCACCAGTTCTTGATGCCATCACGGAGTCTAACATACCGTTCCCCAAAGATGAGAAAGGGAGCCCTTTATTTTTCAAATTTAATAATTCGGCCCTCTTTGCTAATAATGATGAGACTAATAGCAGTGATGGTCTGATGTTTGACAAAATGGTTTGGGACATGGGTGCAAAGAGCATGGAGGGGATTTTCAATTGCTTAGAGAAGATGGATGATAAAAGTTTAGCACTAACTAAAGAGGTGCTTAAAAAGCGCAAGTGCTTGGAGACGGCAGTGGAAGGATTGCAACCTCAGATTAAAGCAGGATTGATTAAACTTGAACAAATTAAACAAACCCATGACATTTTAAATAAGCACATTGCTGACATAGAGAGCAACAAGGATTTTGAGTATGAAGTGGAGGAAACTGTGACAAAAAGAAAGAGCATTGCAGGTACCGGCAAGTTCATCACTAACTGTCAGAAATGCAACTTCACCTGTCATTATCCATGTTTGTTACCTAATGATGATGATAAGATCAGATGTGCCGCTATGAACGATGGGGTCTGCACTGTTTGTCCAGGTAGGTGTGTGTGGAGTGTTCACTCAAACCAACAGCACAGATTCATCTATGAAATTAAAAAGGTCAAAAAGACGTATGATGAGCTTAAGAAGAAATATGAACAAGCAAAAGGAGAAAAGATGACAACTGAACAAGTGTTTGAGCGGCTTCAGCATGAGCTGGATGTTGTGGAAGAGGAGCTTCATAAACTCATTACAGAGTCTTATGAAAATATAAAAAGACTTGAAGAAATCGCCCTCAGACCAAACCCGCTGTCCACTCCCGAGTACATTGAGCTCCTCATTCAGGCTGAAAAACAAGAAGCAAAGCTGGGATGGATGGAGCGAGTGAAGTCACTGCAGGAAGTGAAGGAAAAGGCGGTGATAATAGAAAAACTCAGCAGAAATGAAAAACTCCTACCAAGTGAGCAGAAGAAGCATGACGGTCAAGAAGAAAGGAAGAAAAACAGGGGAAAGGTTTTAGGTTGGATTAATATAAAATACAAGGGAAGTAAAACATTAGTTTGTGATTTTTTTTTTAGTAAAGATGTAAAATGATTGAATGTTGTCTTACTATATTGATGATGTTTTACAATCACCACAATTTATTATAAACACATTTACCTGATAAAAACTAGGGGGCTCTGACCCCTGCTTGATTTTCTTGCCAACCCCCAGGCAGGTGCTATGCGCCCTCACCTCGTGGCTCTGCTGCCGCTCATGATTGGGTAAGCCAATGTGCTGCCAGGTCCATCTATAAAGAATATCTGCTGATAAATTTCACCGAGAACTCATTTTTGAATTGTGTCGAAAAATGCTCTTTGATCATCGTTTAATTGTGAGTACTTTTCCCCGATATCATTTTCCATGGCCTTCCACAGTTCAATCTTCATCTGCTGTTATCTCTTTCTTTACCTCAGATTCATCTATTTCTTCTGGAAAATCAAATTGCTGCATCGTTAAATGTTCTGCTTCTAACAATTCTTTGATGATCGAAAGAGCCGTTTGTTCATTCGACTTTTCAGATAATGGTCCTTTGAATGCTTACCATAATTTTAAGGCATCAACTTCACCCGTCATAATTAAGTACATGAAGAAGTGTCTTGATTTGTCAGGCATCATTACGGAGGCGACATCAGACATCATTTTGAAGATATAGTCGTCCGATTTACATAATCCAGCTGCTCGTGCTGCTTCTTGAAAAGTACCGTACATAGTCCCATCTATAGCTACAACATCTTTATACAAAGTTGCTCCTTTCCATTCACGTAACAACAATTTTAAATGAAACTGTTAGATATCTTTTGCTGATATAATATTTAATTGAGCAACATTTATGCAAGTAATTTTTCTTGGATACCAAACTCCTTTTTGCTTCTGCCACGTGTAATGTTGAGGAATTTGTGCATATATGTATGCATTTGCATTGATGTCAGTTTTATTAAGTTCAAAATAAGCCAATAATTTTGTATTTTTAGTTTTCACTAACTGTAAAGCTTCAGCTTCTTTGCCTTCTTCAAATTGAATCATATTCTGACCTGGTAAATGAACTGGTAATAATTCAACAGAATGACTTTGACCGCGTATTGGCAATTCCATTAAATGTCACCCGCTTTCTATTGTACTGACATGCCGAGTATCTAAATATGCTTGAAGTTCGTCCTGAGACTGTTTTTTGGATAAAGTTACACGTACTCTATTGTGTCCTTTATGAATGTACTTGTAGATGTACTTAATACTAATAACCGATGCACAATACTCGACACTAATATGACAATCAAATCGGCGATAATCAGGAATGCCAGCCTTAGTCATATCTGTTGAATTAACGAAAGCTTTAGGAAATTTGTTTAAACACTTTTTTTCATTTGAGTTCCAAAATACTGAATGTTTTAAATGTGGTCCGTGAGACATGTGTTTAATGACTTTGTACCATACTTCAGGATAGATTTCTCTGTTTGGAATTTCAGCACTGACAAACCGATCGACATCATCAGCAGTTTCTTCAGGTGAGGGGACGCTGGCGCACGCAAGTTGCTGCTGCTCCTCCCTGTTAACAACACTTTTCACAAAATTCATCTTAATTCTACACTTTCTTACGCTTGTTTTATTTCTTTTATTGTACGTATAGTTCATAGATACAGCCGACCTGAATTACATGGATTTGGCTTAATATTTACAGATTTTATGGACTCTACTTTGACTGGGAACAGCTGAGTCTGTGGATCGCGGGACGAGACCTACGAATATTTCTTTGTACCTGGCGATCTATGACCTCGGGATGATCTGTCTCCGTGATTATATTCGCTATGCTGATCTGCTCCCGATTCATTTTACAGTACTGTACGACTGGGATCTGATCTGATGCTCATACTAACTTGGCTTATGGCTCCGGGTCGATCACGCATGAAATTACCGTTACTGTTTGTGGCTGTGTTTTGAAACCTCCAAATCCTGCTACCTCCTCCTGCTATGCTTTCTGCTGCTTTGCTACCGCCGTTCATCCCTTCTACGCTACCATACCCGCCTGTCCAAATGGTTCCGCTATGCTGTGCTGTTTCTCCACTTCTTTTCAGATAAGTATTGCCAAGTATCATGCTAAAATACTCTCACGACAAACTCCTTCTTATTAAACAGTTTGTCCAGAGCAAATGGTCTGATTGGAACATCCTAAAAGACGGTATTTTGCAGCGCCAAATATATATGTCGTGGGTCAGGTCGCCGCTACCAGCGGGCTGAGAATGAAAAGACAACCGGCAGCATTTGCTCAGGAATAAGCCTTCCTTCTCATGGCCCTGGAAATACAAGTGTCAGTGTGCCAAATTTACATTGTGTGGAAATAAACCCTGATCACGGCTCTGTGCAAAAAGAAGCCTCATTGACTAATATTGCTCTGTTTAACTCAAGATCTCTTAATGGCAAAGCATTGGTGCTGTCAAAACTCATCACTGACACCAAACTTGATATTCTGTGTCTAACAGAGACTTGGCAAAAACCAAACGAATTGACGTCTCTCACGGAGGCGACTCCACCTGGTTTCACTTTCCATACAGAACCTCACAGCTCTAGACAAGGAGGCGGGCTAGCGGTAATTATCAGAGCAGACTTAAATATCAACCAAATCCCAATTGATTGCCCATTGTCTTTTGAGTGCCTGGCTCTTAAACTAATAAGGGAAACAGGTCCTGACTCACTCATTGTTCTTTATCATCCCCCAAAATACAATGCATCCTTCTTATCTGATCTGATTGAACTTTTAACCCACCTAAGCTCTTATCTTACTCTCAGAGAATTATCCTTCTTGGTGATTTCAACATCCATATTGACATTACTACATCTAAACTGAGAAATGAATTCCTATCCTTACTGGACTGCTTTGACTTGACACAGCATGTTGATTTTCCCACCACTCTGGTGGTCATATATTGGATCTGATCTGCATTTCTGGACTATCTGTTGCCAACATTTACAGCACTGATTTGGGACTCTCTGACCATAAACTAGTACTTTTCACTGTCTCACTACCTTTACCTCCTCTTACCTGTAAACGACAAATTTCTTACAGAAACCTTAAAAATATCTGTCCCTGTTTCCTTTCTGGATCCATTTCTGATCTTTTACTGTCTGCACATATTCCGTCAACACTAGATAGTCTTGTTGTCCACTATAACTCAGCCCTTCATTCAGCATTAGATAAAACAGCTCCTTTAAAACATAAAGAGGTTTCCTTTAAGCATTCAGCTCCTTGGTATAACTCAGAATTGCGATCTATGAAAGCAGCTGGCCGACGCCTTGAGAGAATGTCACGTAAGACTGGCCTCACCGTGCACATCCAGGTTTTCTCTGACCATCAAAGAGCTTACAGAGAAGCACTAACTGCTGCTAAGAACACCCACTATGGCAGAATAATAGAAAGTGGCCACAATAACCCAAGGGTTTTGTTTTCTGTAGTTAATAAACTACTCGAACCCGCATCTGGCCCAACTACCTATTCTACTGAAGTCTGTGAGGATTTCCTCCACTTTTTCCGTAACAAAATTAAAGATCTAAATAATTCAACTAACATAAATACATCATCTGTTTATATCTCTCCCTGTTTTCCCACTCCATCCAGCTCCTTCTCTAAGTTCTCACCAGTCACATCTGCATTTGTTAATAACCTGCTTTGTAAGATGAGACCGACTACTTGTGTACCGGACCCCATCCCAGCACACTACTTAAATCCTGCCTTCATGCCATATTCCCGACTGTTACAACAATAATAAACTCATCCCTTGACACTGGCTCTGTGCTGATCACTTTTAAAATCGCTTCTGTAACCCCAATGTTAAAAAAGTCTGGTCTTGATGCTGACAATCTTAACAATTTTCAGCCTATTTCCCACTTACCTTTCCTGTCAAAAGCTCTTGAGCATGTTGTAGCTTCCCAGCTCACCAACTACTTAACGTCTAATAATTTGATGGAACCCTTTCAGTCTGGTTTCAATTATGCTGGATAAACCAGCATGTTAATTCTGTTAGACCTCAGTGCAGCATTTGACACTCAGGACAGACATGACATTCTATTGTCCAGAATGGAGAACATGCTGATTATCTCTGGCACTGCCCTCCAGTGGTTCAAGTCCTATCTGACTGATAGGCAAGAGTTTGTTAGTCTTGGTAACAGCAGATCCCGCTCAGCGCCAGTCACACATGGAGTTCCTCAGGGCTCTGCCCTCAGCCTTCTTCTCTACCTTGGCCATATTATTCGTAGCTATGGACTGGGCTATCGTTTTTATGAAGATGATACTCAACTCTACTTCAATGTTAAAAGTGGAACTTCATCAGAACTTTCTCAGCTCACAACCTGCCTTAGTGAAATTAAAACCTGGATGGAGCAGAACTCTTTAAAATTAAACTGCAACAAAACTGAACTCCTGCAAATTGGGTCTAAAATGCAACTTAATAAAATGAGCTCCTTCTCAGTCCATCTTGGCGGTGATCTCATCAGACCTGCCTCCACTGCAAAGAATCTTGGTGTCATTTTTGATTCCTCCCTCTCTTATTCCGCCCACATAAATCACATTAAGAAACTTTCTTACTTTCACCTCTGTAAAATATCCAGTGTTCATTCATTCCTCTCCTTTTCTAATGCTGAGACACTTGTCCCTGCTTTTGTCACATCCTGCATTGATTATTGTAACTCACTGCTGGCAGGTACCCGTTCTAATCTTATATCACAGCTCCAGCTTATTCAAAACTCGGCTGCAAGAGTCCTTACTTGAACCAGCAGCAGCGAGCACATCACACCCATCCTGCTCCGTCTTCACTGGCTCCCTGTGTCTTATAGAATCGAATATAAAATCCTACTAATAACCTACAAAGCCTTAAATAACCTCACGCCAAACTACATCAGTGACCTTCTCCATCACTATGTGCCTGTCCGGCCACTAAGGTCCTCTGATTCTGGTAATCTTGTTGTGCCCCACACTAATCTACACTCCATGGGTGACAGCAGGGCCTTCAGCTGTATAGCGAGTGCTCAGACTCTGAAATGACCTACCGAAATTAATCAGGTCAGCTGACTCCATGAATTCTTTTAAAAAACAACTCAAAACTCATCTGTTCAGGAAGGCCTTTAGCTCTACTTGACTTTATTACCCTTCTCTCAGTTTACCTCTCTGTCATGATGTTCATGTAGCCTGTATGTGTGTGTGTGTGTGTGCTGGACCATCAATTCTGTTGTCTGTTAGGCTTTTTCTGAATTTACTGTCTTAATCTTCTTTATTTATTTATTTGCTTTGTACTATGCTATATACTGTATTCCCTGCCGTTCTTTCTTATATTCTGTAAGTGCCTTGAGCATGGGAAAGGCGCTATATAAATAAAATGTATTATTATTATTTATTTATTATTAATAATTTATTTTGCAAAGTAAGCAATAAATGCCCAAGTAACCAATAATATCCAAATTATAAGTCTTCTTTTATGGGGAACTTAAAGTGAGGAAAATGTAAAAATGTATAAGAGCTGAGAGCACAAGAACTGTGTCTAACAAAAGTATTCACATGAATGAGACGTGAAAGGACCGGTAACCAGAAATGGTTAAGAGGAGGGCGGGGGTGGGACCCACTTGAAAAAATTAAAAAATGTTCTTTTATAACAGAGAGATATGTAAAATAATAGAACTCTCCTAAGGCCTAAGTTCTACTATTTAGGTTTTTTGTGTTACGGGTTTGTTTTTAAGTAAGTTGGTGCAACACTGAAGTGCACTGTAAGCGATACAAACAAAGGTAAAATGAGGAGCACGCTGCTCTACTAATACAAAATTATATATCTGCAATTCTATATTTGTATTGATTGAATTACAAAAAGTACACATGTCAAAGTACAATTGTTAATAAAAGGAGTGAACACAAACTGAGCTGTAGTTGATGTCTTTATTTGTTGAGGACAATCCTTTCTCTGTTTAGCTTATTCATTAATTACAAGTTGTGCTCCTAAAAGTTGTTTTTCCTATTGATACATGGACACACAAATATTTTCCCAGGTTTGTTTCTTTTTATTCGAGATTTTGGCTCATTGCTCAACAACAGGGTCTGAACCTTCATGTTTCAATGATACGGGAGTACAAGAGGAGACTTTTGAAGAAATTAAAGGAAGCAATGAAAATGAAGATCAAACAGCAGGGACTGCTAATAGGCAGTAAGCCTTGTGGTTACAGGACCAGCCATGAAAGAGAGTGGTCACTGGGGCCCATAAAGTGACCTCAAATTTTTGTTAAGGGCATCTAATCCTCTGACTACAAAATCAAGGATTCAGAAGACTGACCAGAAAGAGGTGAAACATGCAGTGGAGGACAGTGGCAGCAGTGTCACCTTTAATGGGACTTCTGGGTAAATGAAAAGTACAGCCTGGAAATTGCCCTAGATCAGGGGTGCCCACACTTTTTTGGCTTGTGAACTACTTTTAAAATGGCCATGTCGAAATGATCTACCTACATTAAAAATGATTTATATATATATATACTGAGTATATTTTATACATAAAAATATATGTTTTTGTACCTTGCATAACTGAATAACCTTTATGGCACAATAACAATTCAACACATTTATGGTCACTACAGTATTTGGATTTAATAATCATCATGTGGGAAAAGGCTGACTCGCATAAATAATTAGAGCCGAATAATGCAGTCAAAGTGCTTTTGAATCCAGCTGAGTGAAAATTGACGGCTGTCCGATTAACTGCAATTTTAGTTCCCTCTTTCTTTCTTTCTCAGATCGCTTTTCGGAAGGACGTCAGTTTCGTAGTTTTTATGAACAGTTCAAAAGTGCCTTTCCACATTTTCCTGCTTTGGAATAGCAATGATAGATTGACAGATCAGACAAACGCACTTCGATTGTGACATTGTGAGAAAAAAATCCTTTTCCAATTCCACATCCAGCCCATAACCTCCCCAAACAAATCTTTTTAAATCCCTTCTTTAGTCAATATAAATTGGAAGGCTAACTAGATCACTTAGATAGCTGGGTTTTTGCAGTAGCTGGCGGGTTTGATCGTGCGTGCGGGATGACCAGTGTGTTAGAAGAAAAGAGATCTCAGACTGGCCACCCTGTATGTCAATCAAGTGGCAAATGCCAAAGGGAGGATATATGATAGACTAACATTTAAAAAAAATGTTTTTGGAATGCAACGCAATCTACCTGTACTACCTTTCCGATCTACCGGTCGATCGCGATCGACTCATTGGGCACCCCTGCCCTAGAAAGTGGCCTCATCTGAAGGATTGTAATGATCTGAAAAGTATTTCATCTACAGCCTTCTCAGTTCCTCTGTGAATTATTATTAACTCTTGTGAGAGTACCTATGACTTTAAAGATGGAAGGCATATTGAACGAAGATGCACTGGCAAAGAGACAAATTAGAGGAGGGGTGAAAAGAGAAAGCACTTGTGTGGATTTGGGATGTGAAAGTTAGGACAACAACCTGCAAAGGCAGGCCCAGTGGAGCAGAGGGCTTTGCTTTTCCGCCATTTTTTTCTCCATATAATCATCCACCTTTATGGAAGTTTTGGCGAATAAATATCATATTTTGATAAAAACCAAAACCTGCAATGTTAAAATTATAGAAAAGTGCTGCCAGTTATAAACTATTAACTATATTATGTGTGTGGCACAGATTATATGTATCGAGTGGAGTTTAAGTAATAATAAAAATGACAATACAAAAATTCAGAAAGGGCAGAGGAGATTTGCCAGACTGTTTAAAGCTGACAGAAAGGCCACTGTAAGTCAGGTAACCACATTGTACAACTGTGGAGAGCAGAGATGTACGTATCCTGATTAGAACCAGTTTGCTCACTTCACTCAATACAGTATAAGATGTTTGGTTTCCTGACAGTCTGTCACATGGAATTACCTTCATTAAGTAAAATAACAATCGACTGATGCGTTTTTGAGACAACTGTTTCATTTGGTCTATTTGTGAACCCAGAACTGAACTTTAGGTATGCCAAAACCTTACAACTAAACAAAAATAACAGGCTTCAGTGGTGCGAATGGAGTTAGAACGATTTCTCTAATAACACCCAAATTAGCATTCACTCACGACTAATTAAGGATAAGCTAATGGAGTTGACCCCTAGAACACTGGAGGAATAGCTGCTGAAAATGGAGCTTTCCTATCAGTCCTATGTGAAAAATAAATTAAAAATCAGGCATTTCAACAGTAATAACCATCAGCAACATCACTAATGTCTTTGCTTTATTTTTAAATTAATTTAATGGCATCTTGAAGAAAAAAAAGACTGGTGTCAGGATGCAGTTCAGGGGACAGAACTCAGAGGGATAAAATCCCCAGGCACATGGAGTGGCTGACCAAACACCGGTTCAGTGGACAAGACCTGCAGATCCTCTTTCGGAGCTGTATATAACCCCAACAGCTCCTACGGCAGGCGGTCAGCCCAGGTGTCGTTGGTAAGGGAGGCCTTGAGGGCTGACTTTAGTGACCAGTGAAATCTCTCACAAAGGCCGCTTGGGAGTGGTAGGCAGGGGTATAGTGCAGGGTCATCCCAAGGTCTTGTGCCATTTCAGCCCAGAGCTGTGAAGTGAACTGTGCACCTCAGTCGGATGTGATGTGGGATGGTGTGTTGATAAAGGCTCTCTCTACTTCTGCTGCAGTTGTGGACGACAAAGGGACTGTTTCAGGCCACCTGGTGGTCCTGTCAACCACAGTGAGCAGGTGTGTAAAACCGTGAGAAGAAGGAAGGGGGTCTACCAGGTCCACATGAACATGGTCGAAATGGAGAGTAGGCTCCAGGAAAGGTGTCAGTGGGGCTTTAACATGGCAATGTATTTTAGCCTGTTGACAACACAAGCCGCTGCCCAGCTACAAACATCTTTTTGAGGCCCCGCCAAACAAACTTGCTCACCACCAAATGTTGAGATGCCGGACTGGGCATCTGTAATATAGAGTAGGTGGGCTGCAGGGTCTGATGAGATGGTGTTGACCAACCCGGGTGGGTTAAACTTAAGGAGTGCGACATTTCTTTGCATTCTTGCAGAATTAGGAAGGGTAAAAAAAACAGGTCATTTGTCTGTATATGGCGGCAGGAGAGGGATGAGCAGTACGAGACGCAAGCTTGCTAATGGCACTAAGGAGGGATGCTGGCCAGAACGATGCTCACTTGTTCCGGCATCTTTTGGAGAAATAGCTCTATAAATATAAAACAGGACTTATGGCTACCTAGCAAAGTTAACATGTGGTCCATCAACGTGGAGGATTTCGCGTCTCTGAGGCTCCACAATGTTAGTAGCCTGCTGTGCCGTCTCTGACTCCGTGAGGCCGTATGTTTCTAAAAGGTATGCCTTTAAAGTTATATACTTGTCTGTGTTTTCAAGAGATTTTCAAGCAGACTCACCACCCTGGATGCTGTGGAGACGCTAAGAGCTGCAACGAGGTAATAGTGCCTCATGTCATCTGCTGTAATGTCTCGCAACGCAAACTGTGCCTCTGCTTGGGTGAACCAAGCTGCAGCTTGCTGTTCCCAAGCTCCAGTAATTTTAACGCCACTGCGTTGGCAGTAGTGATGTGCAGTGAGGTTCATGGCTGGTGTGGCACTGACTCCTTCAGAGTCAAATTTGCAAATATATAAACACAAAAGACTAGCTTATTCACTATTCAAAATGGCAGCATGACTACTGGTTATGTTTCATATCTCATCAGCATTCTTTACACACACGAAAGTAAGGCGCATATTTGGCTAAGAAAGAGCGTTACATTTATAGCAGCGAGAGCACAATTGCTCCTCACCCGTCACATGTTCTAAATTTGCCGTTAATTCCACAATTCATACTAATTTAATACAAATGAAAGTATTGAGTGTTGTACAAATAAACGGATTTCAATTTTGACCTTAATTAGAAAATGTAGTTGATTTTAAAAGCTTTTCATTCTGATGCTTTAATCAATTTCTATACAGACTGTTCAACAAAAAGGTAACAAGAAAATCAAAAGAATATTTTATTTAGGGTCAATTTTTAGTTTTTAAATATGGGATTGTTTTATTTCTTAGTCTGATCCCATTTTTCATAAAATTGAAAACTGTTTATGGTCTTACCTTCCTTTGTAAATGAAGTCAATGCGCCTATCCTTCTCCACAAAAATCTCCATCACTTTCTTGTAAAAGTCCTCCTTATTTTCCTTTAGTTTTTTAAAAAATCTTGATCTTCCATTTTGGCAGTCAGTTGAAAAAAAGAATAAAAATAAGTGGACCTCTGCAGTGCACTTGACTTTCTGATATCGCTAACTTATTACTCTGCACAGAAGAACAGCAGCAGCAACAAGCACCTGTTGGGCTCACATGCGCCCCCTTCAGGGTGGCACGGTACTGTCTGCCTCACCTTGTGCCTTTTCACTGCAGTTTTATGTCCGATCAGCAAGTCTAAATATGTCACACACATTTATTAAAGATATTAGCCAGACTGTGGAAAGTCAGGGTATATAATAAATGTGTCTGCAAACATTATATTGGCGACATACAGAGAGACAGCAACAGGCCTGCGCCATCTGCATGCGTCAACCCAGTGTGCGAGGGAGAGTGCAGTCTGAGGTGATCCTCGCATTTCTCCCCTGAATTTGAACAGGAAATGCGCCAAATCAACAATTTTGACTATAAAAATGATCACAATTATTGAAATCATACAAAACAACAAAAACGACAACATTAATTTCTATAGCACATTTTCATACAAAAAGTAGCTCAAAGTGTTTTACATAATAAAGAAAAGAAAAATAAAAGACAAAATAAGAAATTAAAATAAGACAACATTAATTAACATAGAATAAGAGTAAGGTCCGATGGCCAGGGTGGACAGAAAAAAAAAACTCCAGACGGCTGGAGAAAAAAAAAAATGTATAGCACAGACCAGTGGACAAATTTATTTTATGCTATCATTAATAGTTTTTTTTTTACTTTTCATTATGACGCCTCCCCTGACCACAAGTCCCTGGTTGGCAGACATGATTAACATAATTCTGGAATCATCCAAGAGCATCGGGGTTACCCCTGTAGTGCCCTGCGAGGGAAGAAAACATGCCAGACAATGTTTTCTTAATGCAGGCAAAAATTACTGACTGTTTAATGAACGTCCTTAAACTATTTACAACTGTTGCCTATTCCCTCATCACCCCGACTCCTCCCACCCTGCAGTGCATGTAAATTGTGTCTTTAGAGGCGCAGCGTTTCCAACCACTACACCCTGGAGGCATTTTAAATACAAACAGATTTGGAATTATATGGCATTTGATGCAGGTGATAATTTGAGTTCCTTCCCCCTCCACTCCTTGTGTTGTAAGTAATTTGTATATGTTAAATGTGAAATAGAATAGAATCGAATGATGTTTGCACAACTACATATTAGAGACCACTGCACTTAAGACTACAAGGGAGACTCCGCCTCCTCTAAAATGTCACAAAAACAATTCATCTAATATATACTCTATTTTTACATTGAAGGTGTTCAACATCATGGCTAGTTCATTAGGACTCAGTAATAATTTCTTGCAGGTCGTCCAACGTGATTTTTTCTTCTCATACTTTCTGGTGGCAGCATGATCCATTAAAACCCATTGACGTACAGCTTCACTGGACTTCAATCACACTTCAGAGTATGCTTTGTTTTCAGTGCAGCAAACCTAGACGTTTATTGGACAAATGCTTCAAAAAGTCATTTCCAGGGAAACACGGGGTCTCTGAGTGTACATGGGGCAGGACATTGGGCTTTTGCATGATTATTGGAGGAACTGTCAAAGTGGGTGGTCTTCTTTTTGATTGATAGTGCTTTGGCATTGGAGCATTTCAAGTTCAGGGCAAATTTTGAGCTTTTTTTGGGGGGGAGGTTCTTCCTTGGATTTCCTGGAATAACTGACCCCGGTGTTTTACAGAAGACAATTCTTCCTTACACCTTCTTGGATGTAGCCGCTCCGACCCCTTTGGAAGCATCGGCTGGCGAACACATGGAGTTTGTGCGCTGCAACGAGCCGAGATCACCATAGAGTTTGCATTTAAACAAGCTCATTCTGTGAATGATGCCTACTATAAGGAGTGTATGCCCCCCCAGGTTCAAAACTTTGCAACTCTGGTTAAGAACGGCTTCCTATACTGGGTGATTTCCGATGGCATAGGTGGAGGTCTCTTGAACAGCTGGTCATAGATCATATTCATGATTGCTCATGTGCATGTCTTGTGCAGTCAACTCGGAGCTGAGAAAACCAGAAATTGTGTCTCCAAACGGTTCTACTGGCTAAATATGAGCAGAGATGTCGATCAGTCTTTCCCTGACTGTCTCCACTAACAGACCTCCCAGGGCTCCCCTTTCAGCAATGCCTATTTTAGACATCCCCTTCCCAGCGAGTTGGTTTTGCTATTGTCGGTCCACTCCCTAAGAGTAAGAATGGTTATCGGTATACACTCGTGCTGACTGATTATGTGACATGATATCCTGAAGTGGCTGCTCTGCGGGAGGCCAACTCGCTGGCTGTTTTTTCTGAAATCTTTACTCGTATTGAAATTCCTTGTGAAATTTTAATTGACCGATGTATGCCTTTTACTTCCCAGGTGATGAAACAGTTGTGTGAAGGCCTTGCCATTGAAACATTACAAATACTTACTGACTTGCAATGAACACCATAACATTGCTATATATTAATCCAATTAATTTAAAATAACACAGGCTTTGCTTCGATGGGACTAACAAACACAGACGATTCGTGAAGCATGCTGTCTAACTACTGACCTCCTGCAATTCTGTTTGCACTTTCTTACAAATATTTACATGAATATTCATAAGGCTGTGTTAATATTACTTTGAATAGCAAACAGCAATTGTACAAGGAAGAGCACTTCCCACCTGGCATCTGTGATGCCGCTGTTAAAAATCTAACCTGAACAGATTATAACTTATTTTGTTCTTAACTGTCTGTTGACAAAAACAAGATAAATTGTGATGCAGGTCTCATTAATGCATTTGAAATATCACAGTGTGCAGTTTTAAGTTCTACTTTCCACACTTTCCTATCTGTGCTGAGATAGACTGTTTTGACCAGTGCCATCGGCCATTTATTATGTGCTGTTTGTTCATCTTTTAGAAGCACGATATCTCCTTGTAGATTCTGATGACATATATTCCACTTGAATGTAGAAAGATACCCCTGTCTCCCGTGGGTCCAGAACTTGATGGCAAGAGCTTGTACTCTTCTCCACTGACTTCTGTATAGAGTCTTGTCTGTAAAGTTTCCTGTCTCTAGAGTTGAACCACCACTTCTGTGTAAGAAATGTAGAAGGTGTGAGAAGTAATGGTGAGGTGGTATCCATAGATATAAGGACTAGAGGTCTGGCATTTATAATAGTAGTAACTTCAGCCATTAAAGCACATCAACAACAACAACAACATTTATTTCTATAGCACATTTTCATACAAACAGTAGCTCAAAGTGCTTTACATATTAAAGATTAGAAAATGAAAGACACAATTATAAAACCAAATAAATCAACATTAATTAACATCGAATAAGAGTAAGGTTCAATGGCCAGGGGGGACAGAAAAAACAAAAAACTCCAGACGGCTGGAGAAAAAATAAAATCTGTAGGGATTCCAGACCATGAGACCACCCAGTCCCCTCTGGGCATTCTACCTAACATAAATGAAACAGTCCTCTTTGGATTTAGGGTTCTCACGGAAGGGCTTGATGAAGATGGTCATGTAGAGTTCTGCCTTTTAATCCGTCCATCATTGTTAGAGCATCATGAAGCTTTGAGTTGGTGGTGGTGGCGCAGGCCACCACCACAAAAAACGAAAAAGAAACAGAAAGAGAGTAGGGGTCAGTACCGATTTTAGAGCCACCATGAATAGTTGTTATGATGAATTGAACATACAGAGTATCAGGATTAAGTTAAATTAAGATTAAATTGAAGTTATAAAAAGCCATGTTAAAGTAATGTGTTGTCAGCAGTGTTTTAAATTGCTCTACTGTATCAGCCTGGCGAATTCCTATTGGCAGGCTATTCCAGATTTTAGGTGCATAGCAGCAGAAGGCCGACCTCACCACTTCTTTTAAGTTTTGTTCTTGGAATTCTAAGGAGACACTCATTTGAGGATCTGAGGTTACGATTTGGAATATAAGGTGTCAGACATTCCGATATATAAGATGGGGCAGATTATTTAAGGCTTTATAAACCATAAGCAGAATTTTAAAGTCAATTCTGAATGACACAGGTAACCAGTGTAGTGACATTAAAACTGGAGAAATGTGTTTGGATTTTCTTTTCCTAGTTAGGATTCTAGCAGCTGCATTCTGCACTAGTTGCAAACGATTTATGTCTTTTTTGGGTAGTCCTGAGAGGAGTGCGTTACAGTAATCTAGTCGACTGAAAACAAACGCGTGAACTAATATCTCAGCATCTTTCAGTGATATAAGCGGTCTAACTTTACTTATGTTTCTTAAGTGAAAAAATGCTGTCCTAATGATCTGATGAATATGTGATTTAAAATTCAGATTACAGTCAACAATCACCCTTAAGCTTTTTACCTCCGTCTTGACTTTTAATCCTAATGTATCCAGTTTATTTCTAATAGCCTCATTGTATCCATTATTGCTGATCACTAAGATTTCAGTTTTCTCTGTATTTAACTTGAGAAAATTACTATTCATCCATTCTGAGATACAAGTCAGAAATTCTGTTAGTGAATCAATAGAATTAGAATTATGAACATAGAACATCATGACAGAGATGCAGGTTTTCTTGTTTTAAATCCCAGTTCACAATTCTACGAACCACTCCTATCATTCTCTCCCAGGCTCCTCCCATATAAGAGGAGTGAGCAGGGTTAAACTCCCAGGCACAACCTGGCAAAAAATCTTCTCATGGCATTAATGCAGCTTGAAGGAGCAAGACATGATATCACTTCAATATGCACAGCTCTCGTGCTCATCATTTACCTCTAGTACATCTGACAGTCACTGTCAAAGGGCCAAAAACTTCCACTCCTACTTACGTGAATGGGGAAGCTACAGTGACACGTTCGAGAGGGAGGTCTGCCATTTGCTGTTCGGTCACCTTTCAATGGAGTTTTGGGGAGGTAGTACAGGTACGTAAGATAGAGCTGACAAGTCTCTTGCCTCCAATTATCCAAAGGCTTGCGGCTCTAAGAATTCCTTCTGTAAAGTGACAGCCCAGATGTCTCGTATGTTTGTGATAGTAGTATACTAGCAAGGTAGAAATATGATGGTGTCTAGGCAAGACAAGCAGATACTTTTTTCCATTCTCCAGTTGTGCATTTTTAAGCCGCCCTCCAATCCTGATAAGATCTTCATCCACTTTGGAGTTGACTTTAAAAAGTGGACTGTTTTTATCTACAGTTCTTCATTATCAAGCACATACGCTTCAGTCTGGACTGACTAAATGATGGTGATTTAAGCCTGAGAAAGTTCATCAGGTGTGCATGGCATAAGGCACTGGTGCCAGCCTTTGCATTCAGTGATGTTTTGAGCTGCCTTGTAGGACCGAGCAATATGAATAAGGATGGCTATAGCACTAATGAGTCCCAGGTACATAACCTTTTAAAGCAGTCTATGGTCAGGCCTTCTTTTATTCATATGTGAGAAGCATCCGTCTCAGGGTTCACAAGCTCAAAAAACACTTAAGTCTCCTGTTGATTGTGGAAGCTACAATATAAAATATAATGCTACAATATATGTATTACTAATGTACTGATCTGTGGTGGGCTGGCGCCCTGCCCGGGGTTTGTTTCCTGCCTTGCGCCCTGTGTTGGCTGGGATTGGCTCCAGTAGACCCCCGTGACCTTGTAGTTAGGATATAGTGGGTTGGATAATGGATGGATGAATGGATAATGTACTGATATTGGTATACTGATATAAGCAATTGTCCACTATAAGAGTGTGTGTAAATGAGAATATTTAAAGCAGGGTGACAACAACTGTTAACAAAAGAATGTTTTGTAATTTCTAAAAACAACCATTAGCAGAAGTCTATTCTATGTCTAGGAATAAAAAAAATGTGATGGCATAGAAAAAAAAAGCTTCCAAAAAGGGGAAACACTGAAGTACTGAAGCAAGTGTAACAATATTTTAGAAAAGGGCACAGAGAAGGTAAAAAAAACTATATAAGCAGCCTGAAGATGGGGAAGTGAGAGTCCTTTTGACTTGAAAGCAGAAAGCCTCATACTCGCTTCTCGCCTGTTTATTAATTTTTTTTAATAAACTAACATTGATTAATTGCACTCCTGTCTTCCTCGGCGTCTTTCTTCCACATGATTTTCATGGTGTGTATAAAAGAAATCTGGTCCGGTAAACCAAGAGCCACTGCTGGATGTGACACACTGATGGATCTGGATGCATAATCAGCTGGGTTTTCATCTGAAGGTATAGTGCCATACAAATGTTTGGGCCACCTTGCTTAAAATGTCTGCTACAGTAGACCATTAAGTGAGCAGAAGAAGAAACAATTACCAAATGATATAAAGGTAAAGATGACACGTTTCTTTAATATTTTAAGCAAAATTACAATTTCATTTCTATTATTCACAGGTACAAAATGACAAAAAAATGAACAGGGCGTGAAGAAAAACTTTGGACACCTGACATAGTCAGTTCTTAGTAAGACCACCTTTGGCTGGTATCACAGTTTGTAAACACTTCTGTAGCCAGCTAAGAGTCTTTCGATTCTTACTTGGTGTTATTTTCGCCCATTCGTCCTTGTAAAAGGCTTCTAATTCTAATTAAAGATCTCTCCACAGATATTTAATGATGTTTAGGTCAAAGGAAAGTAAGGGCCTTGGGAAAATCATCAGCTTGTGCCTTTTGAGGTATTCCTTTGTAGATTTTGAAGATTGTTTTGGATCATTATCTCATTGTAGGACTCATCCTCTTTTAACTTCAACTTTTTTTACAGATGATGTGATGTTTGCCTGTAGATTATGCTAGTATTTATTTGAATCCACTCTTCTTTCTATCAATGACATGTTCCCTGAGCCACTGGCTACTACATAAGACCAAAGCCTGATTGATCCACCACCATGCTTAATAGCTGCAGACGTGTTTGTTTCCTGGAATTCGGCCCCCCTTTTTCTCCAAACGGAGCTTTGCACATTGTGGCCAAAATGTTCTATTTGGACTTCATCAATCCACAGCACTTGTTTCCATAAAGCATCAGGCTTGTTTAGATGTTGACTTCAGGTGCTGGGTTGTGTGGCTAAGATGCAGGAAAGGTTTACTTCTGCCGATGCTACCATGAAGGTCATAGTTGTTCAGGTGTTGCTGCACAGGAGAACAGTGGACCACCACTCCAGAGTCTGCTAAATCTTCCTGAAGGTCTTTTGCAATCAAACTGAGGTTTTTATTTGCCTTTCTAGCAGTCCAACAAGCAGATCTTTCAGAAAGTGTTCTTGGTCTCCCAGACCTAAAATTGTTCTCCACTGTTCCTTTGAACTTCCATTTTTTAATAAAATTATGAACTGTGGAAACAGCAACCTGAAAACACTTTGCTGTCTTCTTGTAGCCTTCCTTCTCCTGCTTCGTAAGCATCAATTCTTTTATTTTTTAAAGTGCTAGACAGCTGCTTAGAGGATCCCATGGCTGCTGATTGTTAGTTGACGAAGTTTGTGGAGTCTGAGAATTTATACAGCTTTGACATTTGCATCACCAGTGGCCTCATGTATAAACAGTGCGTACGCACAGAAATGTTGCGTAAGAACTTTTCCACGTTCAAATCGCGATGTATAAAACCTACACTTGGCGTAAAGCCACGCACTTTTCCACGGTACCTCATGCCTTGTCGTACGAGAGTTCTCCGCTCGGCTTTGCAGATTGGCGGCACCCAGCGTCAAAGCAGTGCTACTGTTCCTGTGTGATTACTCCTTATTTTCATGACGCGGCTTTATAAATACACCGAAACTAACTGCATATTGTTTATTAGTGTAACGCATCTGATTGTAATTAACTTGTAACAATATAATGGTCCAGGGAACAGCCATAGTATTCCAAATACCATAACTGATTTAGCGTTGTTACTCTCACTGCACCTTCCTCTTCTTATTTTTCTTCTTCTTCTTTCAGCTCCTCCCGTTAGGAGTTGCCACAGCGGATCATCTTTTTCCATATTACACTCACTGCACGACTCGGAGTATTGATATCACTGTATCTGAGTGTGAATCACAGCAGCAGCTGATCGGAAAGAGAATTATCGGTATACGGCTTCAAAGACACGCTGTCTCAGCCACTGCAAAACGTTTTAAAGCAATTCCTGTACGGACCTCGCGGTTCAGAAACAGTTTCATCCCAAGAACTTTAAATGCACTCAATCAAGTGCACCTTGTAGAACTGTTTGTACTTATAAATACAATCACCCCACTGTTAACTTGCACTAATTATAATATCGCACAACCTGAGCCACTTTATAAAGCGCGTATTTACATATGATGACGATATTATTTTTAAGATGAAATGCAGCAAAATATGTTTATTAATATGTTTATTAAATTATACAGATAAAACTTTAACTTCATTTAAATAATCTATATTCTTCACTGGGAGTGTCGTTAAGGATAGAATAATTAAACATGTACTACAAAGATATTTCAATGTTCTTTACGTTTTGAAGAATCGGCGCTAAGCTTACAGATGGCTTAACGTCTATTACAGAGCTGATTGTATGGCGATCGGTTACTTGGGGAAAGAAAAGCAAGGACAGCAGTGACGGCTATGCCAATATATATTGAATATAAATCAGAAAGAGAAAATAACAACACAGCTAAAAACGCAGCGACAAATTTCGGTTAAATGCTTGTGTCATGAGCACGAGGCGGCTATCCAGTGTCTGCAACGGACGCAGGCCATCCACTGTGCATAAGCTACCTTACTGACGGGGGCGAAGGAGCCACCGATTCTTCCTCTGCCCAGTGCCACCACAAGCCTAGAGCCCCCTGAGTACTGCTGCAATAAATTATTTCATCGAAGTGAAACACATGTTTAATAAAGTGCTTTAACTCCTATCATCATGAAAATGATATCACGTATACATCTCAGTGTTTGAGTTATTCAGAGAGCTGTAATATCACGAATGTCATGGATTCTGTGTCCAGTTGGAGGAAGAGAGCCGGTTTAAGAAGCAAGTAGTGATTCACACACATAGATCACATACAAGTAGAAGATCAAATACAAAACAAAGCATTTAACGTGCTACTTTAATTACGATGTGATTTGTGAAACTGGTTAATTAAAGATTTTAAGATGAAGTTTATGATGTTCTACTTTAATGACAAAATAAACTACGTGATTAAAGTGGAAATGTCGAGATTGAAGTTGACATTTCGTGCTTTTTCCCCACTGTGTGCCTTTTTTCTCTGTACCCTAATAAGCTTTCATATGACACTCAGACAGTGGGCTACAACTCGGCTTCTCACGGCGACTTTGATATGTGACTTCTTTTTTATTTCCGGCACTGTGCGATTTTGTGAATGTGAGCTTTCAACTTTCTCCAACACGCTAAGTCACTCGATCAACTTCCTTTTGTTGATTATACTACAGTTTATTTGAACAAATAGTATGTTTTTCCTTTGCCTCCACTTGGTATTCGCTGAAATTCTTATATTTTCCCCGTGCTTTTCCTATTGTCTTTTCACAGAAGGCTGCGCTTAAGGGCGATTTATATTGATTTGCATATTCAAATAGGCGTAATTCTGGGAGGAGTAGGGGCGTTACATAATGCGCTTGCACGAGCGTTAGTTTTCACGCTGATCGGGATTTATGTAGCGGAAGAACGTGGAAGTTGGAGTACGCACAGATTCCTGCATCTGGATTTTTCTGTGCGTAAGCACATTTCGGCTTTTGTGCTTACGCCATGTTATAGTGCGAGTTCTACGCACGGCATTATACATGAGGCCCCAGGAGTTTCCTAATGATGACTGAACAAGCCATAGCCCTGATGAGCTAATGAAGGTCTGAGACCACCTTGAGAAAAGTTATCTGAGACCTCAAATATCTTGGGGTGCACAAACATTTGCATGGTGCTCTTTTCCTTTATTCACATTTTACAAAACAAATATAATACACTAATCTTACATGAAATGCTGAAAAGAAATGTGTCTTCTTTAACTTGATGCCTTTTGGTGATCAGTTCAGCTTCTGCTCTCTTAACTATTCACACTAACAGACATTTTAAGCAAAGGGGGCAAAAAATTTGCATGCCACTGTATGTAGAATCACTGCTCAGTCTTTCTTTACTGATGAATCTGCTGAATTTTGTTGTGTACATGCATATAGCAGCAACTAGTCTGATTATGTTTGTAGCCTAAGATGATTTTGCTGTCACAGTAAAATTTTCACAGAGCTCTGCGATTTCCACTACCATTTACCGCAGCACATAGCTCAATCTGAGGAATAGTAGGTTCAGATAGAGGAACAAGCCTGGCCTTTCTGAAGACAAAGCCAACATCAATTTCCCCTTCGTTACTATTATTTGTAATGTACAGCAGGCCACAGCACCAATGGCTTTGGTAGAATCGTAAGAAAACAGACAAAGCTCTGTGCGTGCTACATGAAATATGGAGCTGGCAGTATACATACAGTAAGTGCTATATATGTTGTGGAGGAATCTTCAGTAAAAATTGAGTAGAGTCTTCAGAAAGGCAGTCAGAATTTAGACTTCATTGAACAGCATAGAAAACAATTGCAGAATACATAAAGCCTGTCACAGTTCATGAAGTGAGCCCTGAGTGTTTGTTGAGCCCCAAATTTATTACAGTCTTATAACAAAATGTCCCACTTTCACACCAGCTTCCCAACATCTACTGTTACAGGGTTTCTCATGCGATGACCTCGCTCAGCACCTTTTCTCATAACAATAACCTGGTGGTGCAGACCTTCTCATAACAATACCCCTTCCCCCATGGACAGCCCCATAATAATCGTCTTCCCAGTAAACCTTCTCATAACAAATTTCCCTCCCAGTCCACCGTCTCATAACAACCATTTCGGCTCCAAGGACATATTTGAAACCTGGAGGTGAGCATCACCTGGACCCTCCCTTCATTCTCACGTCCTAATCCTGAGCTGTTAAAGATGAATGGCTTTTTGGTTAATCAATTCTTACAATTAAGTTGGGATCAGGATGACACACATGTGAAAACTGGACTGTCTAATTCCAATAGGTACCTAATTAAGAAGTAAAATAATTCAAAAAAACACTTTTTTGATAAAAACACATTACATACCAAACTTGCGAATGAAAAGGTAAAATGTGTCATTAAAAGAGTCACACGTAAGAATGCATGAAAATACAAACATGTCTGTGCATTGTCTTATCGAACGTATCAAAGCAAGTGCAGACATGAAAAACCATTGCATGTCCGCACTTGCTCGCGGTGGGACGAGACGACGGATATTCGATATTAGCAGAATCTATCAGTCTTGTATGGTCATGATTTCAGAAAACACTATAAATCGGTTCGTTTGATGTGACATGTACTTATTTGTGATTTGAACTTTGAATATAATTATTTATTGAGGAGCAGTACTATGAAAAAGAAAATCAGAGGACACAGTTTATTCATTCGAGTTTGAACAAAAATCTTCTGTTTCAAGTAATTACATACTTTATTTATTTTTTTTTTTTTATCGCTGAGGCTGTCGAAATTGTTTGTTGATAAAAGTTTTTATTCCTTCAGATAATAATATGACTGAACCAAAAAAGAAATGCAGACAGTACAGCTTGGACAATTTGTACTTATTTTGAATCTACATGTTTATTTCATAAATGTCAAAAATGTAAAAAAGACTCTGCTCGTATTTTTTTGCTTTAATTTTCATTAGTGCAGGTTTCGATATTAAATGTTGCACAAGATAATGCCATATTCCATAGTCTTTTTATCTTTTTCAATCATTAATTACAAGTGATTAAAATGAAAAGTTTGATATCAAGTGAAATATTTAATATCGAGTACTGTACAAATTTATTAATTTGAGTAAATAAAATAAATGACTAGGGGGTCGACGGTTTTAAAAGTTTTTAGTAAAGGGGCCTACGGCCAAAAAAAGTTTGGGAACTCTTGTTCTACATGTACCTGTTCCAGAGAGCGGTACAGACCTGATATTTGTGTTGAATAATAAAATGTTGTCACTCAGCCAAACTCCTTGGAGTTCCAGATGTTACTCAGTTGAATGATTGCTGCCCTTGCCTTGCTGATCTGGGTCTTTACGTCAGCGTTTGTTCCCCCTTGTTTGTCCACCATGCTTCACAGGAATCCACTTCTTCTAGAGGGGTTCTTCCTGAGGCCACACTGGCTCTTCACAGTCAACATTGTCTTTTAGAAGATTTGTTTATTCCCTTGCGGATGTTGAGTTCCACCTGGGCAGAGACAATAAATAGATATGAGGCTTTCCTTTTCATCTGCTGAAGGTTAAGGGACAGGAGTGTAATATTGTCAGAAAAGCCCAGTTCACGGAAGGGACTCCAAAATGTTCACTACATACCAATGCTATTTGCATGTGTCACCATTCTTCATGATCAAGTCAATGAAGAGCAAACTCCTGTTCTAACCTTTGAAACTCTATCAAGTGTCTTCATGTGCAATTCGGCATGTCACTCCATTTTTGGATTTTCTGATTAGGTTGACAATTTTCAACAACATCTCTCTGTCCAAAATGTCAAGAATTTTCTCTCAGTCCACAAAACATAGAGTGATGAGTTTCACTTCAAAGACTTTTCAACAATGATCTGAAAGGAGGCAACTAGGTCCATACATGACCATTTTTTCTTAAACCCTGCCTGGTCCACCCACAGCTTCTGGTTGACATGGCGCTCAATATTAACATTGCACACAGTATAAATTACAGCAATGGATAGTAATTAACGTGTAATAATACAGAGAGAGCCAGGTGACTGAGAGATTCAAAGTGCTGCTAGACCTCAGTCTGCTTTGGGCGAAGGTTCTTTAGGGCATTCCACATGTACCCCAAAGATGTTCCTGTCATGCTAATTCACTATTTTAATTTATCCCCTTGTATTTGAGTTTTTGGATTTGTTCATAAGTACATCGCTGCACTAAATCCAAATTTGATCTCTTAGGGGCTGGCCATGCATATAAATTTATATTCTGCTGTATTATTAGCATTTACAAAATGCTGTTTACAATGAAAATACCAAATGATGAGGAAAGATTTTCCTTTGTCACATCTAAAGCAACTAGCTTATGTAGATGCAAATGGCTTACTTGAAATCATGTGTTTAAAGAAGAAACGAAACTTAAGCTTTTTGGCAAACCACCAGCTGGCCTTTTATAAAACCAGAAGTGCATCACCTGTGCTGTTCAGAGCCTGAAACACCTTGAAGTGCTGGGAGTAAAAATGGACAAAATAACACACAAGTAAGAGAGAGATTTTTGATTTCTTTATCACCTACAATTTCTGTTTAACTGTAATGAGGAGTGCATTAAATACAACAATTTTACTTATGATTTAATGATGCTCTGTTTATGTCTTATTTTTGAGGATTTTGTTTTCTGAAGCAAATATTTTCTAGGCTGAATGAAGCTTTATACTGAAATTAAAACAAGCAATTTGTAAACTACTAGCATATCTGATTGTCAATGTCTCCCTTATTTAAGTTAATCAGTATCAACACTTATTTGTATTAATCCTGGATGGCCGGAATAAAAGATACGTGTAACAGGGAGACACATCAATGTCTTTGAAATTGGTTTCTATTATTTGTCTCTTGATCGCTTGTTCTTAGTATATATATATATATATATATATATATATATATATATATATATATATATATATATATATATATATATATATATATATATATATATATATATATATATATATATATATATATATATATATATATGGTGATGGATGGCCAGGGCCCTTTCTGACACTTTGGATTCCTGCAAGGCTTCATAGGAGATGGAGTCTGGCACAGCCCAGTTGGGTTCCATGGACGCTGCCAGGGGGAGCTGCAGAGCCGCACTTTGGACTTTCACGACACCCGGGAGTGATTTCAGAACCCCCTAACGAACTACCTGGAGTAGTCCCAGGTACAGCTTAAAAGTGGTCACCTTCCTTCATTCAGAGATCCAGAGTCAGGAGGAAGAGGACGAAGCTTGCTGGGAGGAGTGGAGGTGGAAGAGAAGACATAAGAAGAAAGGAGAATAGTTAAAATGCTTGGTGCATTAATTGTGTTTATAGTGCTTTGGACTGTGCAATCTGCTGGGCAGGCTGGAAAACTTAAAGGAAAGCATTTACCATGTTTTAATAAAAGCCTTGTGTGTTGCTGGACTTGTACCTGTGTCTGTTATGTTGGGTTTTTGGGGAGCAGTAGTGCCCTGGTGGTCGCAATAAATAAATACACTGCTCACAAAAATTAAAGGAACACTTTGAAAATACTTCAGATCTCAATTGAAAAAAAAAAATCCTGCTGGATATCTCTACTGATATGGACTGATATGGTGATGTGTTAGGAACGAAAGGATGACACATCGTTTGATGGAAATGAAAATGATCAACCTACAGAGCCCTGAATTCAAAGACACCCCAAAAATCAAAGTGAAAGAATGATGCGGCAGGCAGGCTCATCCATTTTGCCAAAATTCCATTACAGCAACTGCAAATCGTACTCAGTAGTCTGTATGGCACCCCCCACGTGCTTGTATGCATGCCTGACAATGGCGTGGGGGAGAGGGCTTCGGGAATGCTCTTAATGAGATGACAGATTGTGTCCTGGGTGATCTCCTCCCAGATCTGGACCAGGGCATCACTGAGCTCCTGGACAGTCTGAGGTGCAACCTGGCGACTCTGGATGGACCGAGACATAATATCCCACCCAGAGGTGTTTTATTGGATTGAGGTCAGGCAAGCATGGGGGCCAGTTAATGGTATCAGTTCCTTCATCCTCCAGGAACTGCCTGCATACTCTCGTCACATGAGGCCAGGCATTGTCATGCACCAGGAGCATAGGGTCTGACAGTGGGTCCAAGGATTTCATCCCAATACCTAATGGCAGTCAAGGTGCTGTTGTCTAGTCTGTAAGGCCTGTGCATCCCTCTGTAGATATGCCTCCCCTCAGATACACCATCACTGACCCACCACCAAACCGGTCATGCTGAACAATGTTACAGGCAGCATAACATTCTCCACAGCTTCTCCAGACCCTTTCGTGTCTGTCACATGTGCCCAGGATGATCCTGCTCTCATCTGTGAAAAGCACAGGGTGCCGACCAGTGGTGAACCTGCTAATTCTGGTATTCTATGGCAAATGCCAATCGAGCTCCAAGGTGCCCACTAGAGGACGTCGGGCCTTCAGGCCACCCTCATTAAGTATATTTCTGATTGTTTGGTCAGAGACATTCACACCAGTGGCCTGTCTACTGGAGGTCATTTTGTAGGCTCTGCCAGTGCTCATCCTGTACCTCCTTGGCCAAAGAAGCAGGTACTGGTGGGTCCTGCTGGTGGGTTAAGGACATTTTACGTGGGCCCTGTCCATGTCTCCTAGAGTAACTGCCTGTCCATGTCTCCTGGAATCTCCTGCATGCCCTTGAGACTGTGCTGGGAGACACAGCAAACCTTCTGGCAATTGCACATATTGATGTGCCTGCCATCCTGGAGAAGTTGGACTACCTGTACCACCAACCTCTGTACGGTACAGGTATTGCCTCATGCTACCAGCAGTGACACTGACCGTAGCCAAATACAAAACGAGTGAAAAAACAGATGAGGAGGGAAAAATGTCAGTGGCCTCCCTCCACCTGTTAAACCATTCATTCCTGTTTTGGGGGTTGTCTCATTGATGCCCCTCTAATGCACCTGTTGTTCATTTCATTAACACCAAAGCAGCTGAAACTCATTAACAACCCCCTCTGCTACTTAACTGACCAGATCAATAGCTCATAAGTTTCATTGACTTAATGCTATACACAGATTTAAAAGTGTTCCTTTAATTTTTTTGAGCAGTGTATATATAGCAGTGTTATATATAAACGAATACGCGTGGAAGTGTGTGCGTCTGTCTGTCCGGCCCAGAAGTGAGAGGCTACAACATGAAGCTCAAAGAAAGTGACTCTTTCACCAAAGTGAAACTGCCGAGAAAAGAGAAACCCGCTTAGCCGCTAATACACAAGCGAGGTAAGCACATCGGCAAAACAAAACCACCGAAGAAAGAGAACCTCGCTTAGCCACTAATGCACAACCAATGCAATTGATTGATTGATTGAGGTGCCAGAATCCATGGTTTCTTTTTCCAGCACGGGCTTACACAGCTAGTATATATCCATCACTATCTGTCAATATATACTGTAAATATATATATATATATATATATATATATATATAGTGATAAAGATGCTATATAGCGCCCGACCCAACACAGACTCACACTGAGGCATGTGTAAAAAGCTAAGAACTTTTATTTTTCTTCACTTATGGGGCACATCTTCCACGTGAACCCCACAGGCAATACACCCAAAGTCCCAAAAGCACTTTAAGGCAACACAAAACACTTTTCTGGCACCACCACCACTCATCCCGTCTGGCTTCGTCCTCCACCTCCCGACTCTGGCCACTGAGTGGTGGTCGCTGGCTACCCAGAAGATCTCCAGGTGGTTGATTGCCAACATCCGGCTGCACTTCCGGGTAAGGCGAAACCAGTGCCCAAAAGGGGCCAGCCGCTCCTGTTGCAGCACCCCCTGGTGGCGCCTGCGGAACCCCACAGAGCTACACTAAAACTCCAACCCCCATGAAGCCCTGGGGGACACCAAGGCAATGCTGCAACCCAGGGAGGATGCCATCTAGTGTCCAGGGGGAGATACTGGGCTTCACCCCTTTGTCCCCCTGGCAGATGTGGTGAAGAGGTGTCCCGGCCAGGCATGGGCCCCGGCCATCTGTCACAATATATATATATAGTTACATAGTTTACTGTCAAATTATAACCCAGCCACAGGGGATGCACAAGCCAGTGTGTTTCTTTGTGCCAGTCCCAAGCCCAGATAAATAGGGAGGGTTACATCAGGAAGGGCATTCAGTGTAAAATTTTGCCAAATCAATATAAATTTCCATACCAGATCGGTCAACCCCGAGTTAACAATGACCGCCACCAGTACTGTTAGCCAACAGGGTTCTGGCAGAAATCGGGCTACTGTTGGGGGAGGGGGAAGACGTGTCCGGAAGCTGGAGGAGAGGAGGAAGGTAAAGAGAGTGGAACTGAGGGTAGGAATGTTGGCAGTATGACTGGTAAGGGGAGAGAGTTAGCAGATATGATGGAGAGAAGGAAGGTTGATATATTGTGCGTACAAGAGACTAAATGGAAGGGGAGTAAGGCCAGGTGGATTAGAGGTGGATTCAAATTGTTCTATCATGGTGTGGATGGGAGGAGAAATGGGGTAGGAGTTATTCTGATGAAACAGCATGTCAAGAGTGTTTTGGAGGTGAAAAGAGTGTCAGGCAGAGTGATGATTATGAAGCTGGAAATTGGAGGTGTGATGATGAATGTTGTTAGTGCATATGCACTGCAAGTTGGGTGTGCAATGGATGAGAAAGAAGATTTTTGGAGTGAGTTGGATGAAGTGATGAACAGTGTACCCAAGGGACAGAAAGTGGTAATTGGAGCGGATTTCAGTGGGTATGTTGGTGGAGGGAACAGAGGAGACGAGGAGGTGATGGGTAGGTATGGTGTCAAGGAGAGGAATGAAGAAGGTCAGAAGATAGTGGATTTTGCCAAAAGGATGGACATGGCTGTGGTGAATACGTATTTTAAGAAGAGGGAGGAACATAGGGTGATGTACAAGAGTGGAGGAAGATGCACACAGGTAGATTACATCCTTTGCAAATAGTTGATCTGAAGAAGATTGAAGGGGGAAAGTGTAGTTAAGCAGCATAGGACGGTGGTCTGTAGGATGACGTTGGAGATCAAGAAGAGGAAGAGAGTGAGGGCAGAGCCAAGGATCAAATGGTGGAAGTTGAAAAAGGAAGACTGCAAGGTTGAGTTTAGGGAGGAGGTGAGACAGGCACTGGGTGGCAGTGAAGAGTTACCAGACAGCTGGGAAACTACAGCAGATGTAGTAAGGGTTACAGCAAGAAGGGTGCTTGACATGACATCTGGAAAGAGGAAGGAGGAAAAGGAAACCTGGTGGTGGAATGAGGAAATACAGGAGAGTATACAGAGGAAGAGGAATGCAAAGAAGAAGTAGGATAGTCAGAGAGATGAAGAAAGTAGAAAAGAGTACAAGGAGATAAGGCACAAGGTGAAGAGAGAGGTGGTGAAGGCTAAAGAAAAGGAGTATGATGAGTTATATGAGAGGTTGGACATTAAGGATGGAGAAAAAGACCTGTGGGCTAGACAGAGGGACTGAGCTGGGAAAGATGTGAAGCAGGTTAGGGTGATAAAGGGTAAAGATGGAAACGTACTCACAAGTGAGGGGAGTGTGTTGAGCAGATGGAAAGAGTATTTTGAGAGTCTGATGAATGAAGAGAATGAGAGAGAGAGAGAATGTTGGATGATGTGGAGATAGTGAATCAGGAAGTGCAATGGATTAGCAAGGAGGAAGTAAGGACAGCTATGAAGAGGATGAAGAATGATAAAGCCGTTGGTGCAGATGACATACCTATGGAAGCATGGAGGTGTTTAGGAGAGATGGCAGCGGAGTTTTTAACCAGATAGTTTAATGGAATCTTGGAAAGTGAGAGGATGCCTGAGGAGTGGAGAAAAAGTGTACTGGTGCTGATATTTAAGAATAAGGGGGATGTGCAGGACTGCAATAACTACAGGGGGATAAAACTGATGAGCCACAGCATGAAGTTATGGCAAAGAGTAGTGAAAGCTCAGTTAAGAAGTGAGGTGATGATTAGTGAGCAGTAGGATAGTTTCATGCCAAGAAAGAGCACCACAGATGAGATGTTTGCTATGAGGATATTGATGGAGAGGTTTAGAGAAGGCCAGAAGGAGTTGCATTGCATCTTTGTGGACCTGGAGAAAGCATATGACAGGGTGCCTCGAGAGGAGTTGTGGTATTGTATGAGGAAGTCGGGAGTGGCAGAGAAGTACGTAAGAGTTGTATAGGATATGTACGAGGGAAGTGTGACCGTGGTTAGGTCTTTGGTAGAAGTGACGAATACATTCAAGGTGGAGGTGGGATTACATCAGGGATCAGCTCTGAGCCCTTTCTTATTTGCAATGGTGATGGACAGGCTGACAGAAGAGATAGACAGGAGTCCCCGTGGACTGTTTGCTGATGACATTGTGATCTGTAGTGAGAGTAGGGAGCTGGTCGAGGAGACCCTGGAGAGGTGGAGATATGCTCTGGAGAGGAGAGGAATGAAGGTCAGTAGGACCAGACAGAATACATGTGTGTGAATGAGAAGGAGGTCAGTAGAATGGTGAGGATGAAGGGAGTAGAGTTGGCGAAGATGGATGAGTTTAAATACTTGGGATCAACAGTACAGAGTAATGGGGATTGTGGAAGAGAGGTGAAAAAGAGAGCAGGCAGGGTGGAATGGGTGGAGAAGAGTGTCAGGAGTGATTTGTGACAGACGGATATCAGCAAGAGTGAAAGGGAAGGTCTACAGGATGGTAGTGAGACCAGCTATGTTATATGGGTTGGAGACGGTGGCACTGACCAGAAAGCAGGAGACAGAGCTGGAGGTGGCAGAGTTAAAGATGTTAAGATTTGCATTGGGTGTGACAAGGATGGACAGGATTAGAAATGAGGACATTAGAGGGTCAGCTCAAGTTGGACAGTTGGGAGACAAAGTCAGAGAGGCAAGATTGCGTTGGCTTGGTGCAGAGGAGAGATGCTGGGAATATTGGGAGAAGGAATGATCAGGATAGAGCTGCCAGGGAAGAGGAAAAGAGGAAGGCCTAAGAGAAGGTTTATGGATGTGGTGAGAGAGGACATGCAGGTGATGGGAGTGACAGAGCAAGATACAGAGGACAGAAAGATATGGAAGAAGATGATCTGCTGTGGCAAACCCGGGAGCGGCCGAAAGAAGAAGAAGAAGAAGAAGAAGACAGTCAAATAATGCAAAGAGTACGCAACACGTGTTTTGCCCTTACTTGGGCTCATCAGGCGTACACGCTCCACTGCAACCCCGCGCAGGGATCAAACCTTGGATGTCAGCGTCAGAGACAAAGTCCCTTTACGCTGTGCCACGGCGTGTGGTTCATTTATTTGACAGCCTGGAGATCGGAGTAATTACATTCATAGCATCCGTAGTCTGAGTCCCAATCTGATGGGTGGTTACTTACCAGGTAACTGTTTACCAACTGGCAGACCAACCACATGCGTTTCCTGTAGATAACCACACATACAAACAGATCAGGACTCAAACTACGGATGCTACAGTATGAATGTAATTACTCCGATCTCCAGGCTGTTTAATATATATATATATATATATATATATATATATATATATATATATATATATATATATATATATATATATATATATATATATATATATATATATATATATATATATATATATATATTGTGACGGACAGCCGGGTCCCATGTCACCATGGGCAGTGCAATGCCTCCCCGGGTGCCTGGGGTCAGCCTCCCTGGCCGTGGGTCCTTCCCCAGTCTTCCCGTGGCCCATGGTTGGGAGATGGGGTGGCTGCTAGGGGTGCTGCGGAAAGCCAGCCGCCCGCAATGGGCGAGTTACCAGCCCCACCCGGAGGCTCAATTAAAACCAGCTGGTCAAGCACCTGGAGCATTGCCGGGTGGACCATATAAGGCGAACCCTCCTTCATTCGAGGCTAGAATCGGGAGGAAGAGGACGAGGTTGCCTGGGAGGAGTGGTGGTGCCAGGAAGAGTTGTTGGTGCTCTATTGTAAGTGTTTTGGGACTGTGTTGGGCCTGTGGGACACGGGAAGACGTGCGTCCACAGGCTGAAGAAGTGCAATAAAGGCTGTTGATTTTACACATGGTGGTCTGTGCGGGTCAGGCGCTATATAGAGTGGCCTTTACAATATATATATATACTAGCAAAATACCAAGCAAGAGCTGAGAAGTAGTGTGTTAAAGAAGCAATGAAAAGAAAAGGAAACATTTTGAAAATAACGTAACATGATTGTCAATGTAATTGTTTTGTCACTGTTGTGAGTGATGAGTGTTGTTGTCATATATATATATATATATTTACACACACACATAAACATATATATATATACATATCTATACATATACACATATATATATACATATATATATCTACATATATACACATACATACATACACACACATATATACACACAAATACATATATACATACACACACACACACATATATAAACATATATATACATATACATACATATCTACATATATACACACACAGCTATTTCAGTATCAGTGCAATACGCTGCTTGTTAAAACGGATAACTCCGCTCTTACGTGCAAGTCTGCGTGGATATTATGAACTATAGTATTTGTTCAAGTTCTATTTAAATTTTAAATAGAAGGAATTTTTATTTAGTCGACAGAAATATCTTTGGTAGGAATGGTAAAAACAGACAGGAATATTATTTGTGAATAAATCAACTCAAACCTTAAACAACTTATAATATTTTGCTCTCCATAAAAATATATCCTGTCTAAATTATACAAGTTAGAAATAAAGTAAACGTTAAAAGAACAAACATTCAAATTTCTTTACTCTTATGTAATTTTATATAAAAATAAACTTAGATTTTAAATATCCCAAAAGATTTTGCTCTCCATAAAAATATATCCTGTCAAAATTATACAAATTCAAATATGAACATGCTGCATAACAAAACCTAGAAATATAAATAAAATGTGTTCCTTTCAGCAATAACAAATCAAATCATTCAGTTGTCTTTGCTCATATGTCATTTTAGAGCTGGACGCCTGGCATCTTTTTGGCCACAGGTTCGTTTCTGTTTGGTGTGAGGTTCTGTGTTGTGGAGATTCTCAGGATGGATTGCAGGTGCTCATCAGTGAGGCGACTCCTGTGTGCTGTTTTGTTAGTCTTTATCACTGAGAAGAGCTTCTCACACAGATATGTGCTACCAAACATGCACAAGGTTCGAGCCGCATGTAGACGGACTTTTTTTGTTCTTCAAAGTCACCAAAGCGCCGTGCAAACTCAGTGCGCTCAGTTTATCAGCAAAGTGCGTATTTGGGAACACCGTAGTGACGACTTGGTTTAACATTACTTGGCAACAGGGAAAGTGGGGCAAATTGCACTGGTGCATTTGTGTCTCCCATAAAAGCAGCTTCACTTGAAATCACTTTGTGATTGTGCACGGGTTAAAACGTCCGCTGAAGTGTCAGATTCTTATTTAATTATTCTGCTTTCTGTATCTTCTGCATTGCATTCAGGTTACCCTGATGTTTTGTCTCATAGTGCCGTCTTAGATTAAATTCTGTAATTACAGCCACATTAGCTCCACAAATGAGACACACGGGTTCAGTAAACATATACTCAGCCTCCCATCGGTTTTTAAAGGCTCTATTTTCAGAATCAACTTTTCTCTTCAGCATCGTGTGAGCTAGCTTCGCAATAACTTGATTAACTCGGTAAGTGTTAGGCAAGGCAGCTGAAGCGCTGCATTATGGGATCTGTAGTTTATTGTGTTACCAGCGCTTCATATACCGGGCTTTAATAACAATAATACAGTATATAAAATGATCTCGGGCCGGATATAATTACGCGGGCGGATGTGGCCCGCCCTTGAGTTTGACACATATGGACTAAATAGAACTTGAAAAGATATATTTTTCAAATGTGATCGCGCAATTCAGATAGAGTTGACGCACTACAGCCTGCATGCCTCAATAAGTCATCCTCCTCGCTCTTACTTTTTACCGTTCATCTAATGAATACACTGAGTATGGCTTTACCAAAACAATCATTGATGGCGAATAAAGTATCCATTATTCGAGTATGTAGATCGGGTTATATATATATACATATATATATATATACCAGCGTATCATGCTGAAGTAGTGTGTTAAAAAGCTAGAAAAGAAAAGGGAACATTTTAAAAATAGCGTAACATGACTGTCAATATACAGTATTTGTTTTGTGAGTGTTACTGAGTGTTGCTGTCATCAAGGATTTGATTATCATTATTTCTTTCAATCAGGTTCGTATTTGTAGGATGTGTTGTGTTCAAGTTACATTCCGTGTTTGTCAATCGTTGTAAAGATGACAGGTTTCATTCATCGATTCGTTTCTTACTGCATCAATAAACAGCTCGTCTTCTTCTTTATCTGAGACCTGACACACTGCATGCACGGTTTTTTACACTGTCTTCCTTTAGCGGGACATTGACTTTTTCCAACGTGTGCTTTGTTTTGGATTTATGAATATGCTTGTATGTATCAGACGCTTCATATTTTTGCTGCCTTTTCAATTGTGTAATTGGTTTTGTTCAGCGCTTTTGGAACTGTTGCTTTTATCTGTGCACTCGCGCAGTTCACGTGAGCCGCTCGGTGTACATGCATCGAAGGTTCCCAGCTGTGCTGGTGCCATCTCGTGCTATGTCCATGGCTGTATTTAATGTTACCTTAGTCCTGGCACTTAAAACTTTCTCTCGCAGTTTAAGCTGAGTTTGTGTCAAACACCACCCTGACCATCTCATCTTCCTCTGCATAAGCACAGTCCTTAACCCGTGAATATTTAGTGGGAGTTTGCTATTGGATTGCCGCTGACGGACGGCCTTATATGGGCAGGCACTAAATTACAAACGCCAGCGCAGCCTGTCTATGAACTTAATTTAAAGTGTAGGTTTACATCGTGCTTTGTTTCGAGTAGCAGAACTCATGAATATGGTTGTATATGTCACTTTCGCCGCTTCTTATTGTTTAGCTGCCTTCTCAATTATATAATGCATGTTTTCTTCAGCGCTTTTTGAGGTCTTCCTGGTTTTCTATGTACTGCGTGATTACGTGGGAGGCGTGATGATGTCACACGAAACTCCCCCACGGCGTTGAAGCTCATCTCCATTACAGTAAATGGAGAAAACTGCTTCCAGTTATGACCATTACGTAGAATTTCGATATAAAACCTGCCCAACTTTTGTAAGGAAGCTGTAAGGAATGAACCTGCCAAATTTCAGCCTTCCACCCACACGGGAAGTTGGAGAATTAGTGATGAGTCAGTGAGTGAGTGAGTGAGTGAGTGAGGGCTTTGCCTTTTATTAGTATAGATATATATATATATATATATATATATATATATATATATATATATATATATATATATATATATATATATATATATATATATATATATGTGGGATATGGCGGGCCATTAATCCCAGCCAATACCCCCAGGCCGCCAGGTGGAGCACTTCTTGCAACATAGAGGTGCCCCAAGTTCCAGCAGGGCATCATGGACAGTGGAGTTTTACATCACAGCCCTGCTGGATACCATGGGGGCCTCCAGGGGACGCTGCAGGGAGGATCAAGGACTATTTTCCCTGCAGCCCAGAAGTACGTCCCAGTCACGTGGACAGAAGAAATTACGTACTTCCGAGTTGAAGAAAAGGAGTTTTCATCCGACCCGGAAGTGTTGCTAGTCACATGAACAGTGAGAAGAGAAGCACTTCCGAGTCATGAACTATAAAAAGGACTGTGGGAGATCCCAGGGTTGAGCTGAGTCGGGAGGAAGGGTGAAAACGCATCTGGGAGTGGAGGATTGTTATTGTTTATTGTATTGATTATAGATTTATGAGTATAGTGGAGTGGAGAGTGCTTTGTGCACTGTATTGTCCGAATAAAAACAATTATTGGACTTTTATCTGGTGTTTGACATCTGATCAAGGGAGGCGATGGCACCCCCTATCTGTCACAATATATATATATATATATATATATATATATATATATATATATATACTGTATATATTTCTCACTGCTTTCATTTAAAGATCTAAAACTGTTTCATTCTTCCATCTTGTAGATAGCAGTGTATGTTCATTAGAGTCATAAATTTGTTTCTTTAAACTCACACCCTCACTTGTTCTCAAAACAATCTTTTTATTTGTACTTAGTAATCAAAATGGAAAGTGCCTCATGTCAAGCAAACAAAAAATCAACAGACAGACTACATATCACAGTAAAGTGACAGATTTAATAAGTCAACTGCAATGGTTTGCTGAAGATAATGATGGTGGCAAATGTAAGACAAAGAGCAGGGACTGCTCAGAAAATTTAGTGAAAATTCACGCACTTCAAAGTGATTTTCTGTTATGTGGATTTCTTTGCTTCCTAATTGAAGATGACTTCTTATCCATTGTTTCATTTGTACTCAAATTTCTCTTCCATGGCAACTAAAAATCTGTTAAATTTGAGAATTTCCCCAGTGCACAGTGACTTCCTAAAAATATACATCAAGGTTTTATATTTGTACTTACTAATCTCCTTAAGAACTCAAGGATAAATATTATCTTGTCCTTGTGATGTGTTTGATTTCAGTCTATTTAATCTGAACAGCACTTCTTTCTCTACAATCTCCAAGTTACTCAGTACCTCGTTAGCAGTCCCTTTACTGCTGGCAGATTATCCACTTCCTCACGTATGAATACCTCAGAAAAACGCAAGTTTAGAGCATCTGCTATTTCATTGTCTGTATTTTTAAATTTACCTTTAATATTCCTAATGCACTTCTCCTCCTCCTTGACTGTTACTTTACTACAAAAATTGTGAAAGAATGTTTTTGGGTCATGTTTTGCCTTATCTGTTATATTCCTCTTTAACTGCCTTTTAGCCTCCCTAATATCCTTCTTATTTGTTGTCCTGATGTTCTCAGACACCCTATGATTCATATTGAAGTTATTAGTCTTATACAGTACCCCTTATTCGTTGGTTTTGTCTTTTAAACTCTTTATTAACCAATTGTTGAGAGGTTTTTTAATTTCCTGCTGAATCCAAATTTAGGTATGTACCTTTCCTGCATTATATGTTAAACATTTTAACCTGTTCCACTGTTCCTCAACAGTCTCCACACTTAAAAGCTTATCCCAGTCCCAAAGTTAAACTTCGCAGATTTAATTTTTGCATCCACACTTTTCCAATGAGAAGACCCATTAGGCAGTATGCTTTGATACACTCACAAAGATGGCAACATCCTGTACACCTTGTCTTTTGACATGGCTGGACAATAATCCTTTTGCTAGTATAGCCCCTTATTTTCATTTGTACATGTCCAACTGTAGATAAAGACATAAATATACTGTTCTTGAGTTTTATCTTTGTTTCAGTTTAGTAAAGCTCATTTCTTTATTTCTAAATAAATCTCAGGAGGATTAGGTATTAGGGAACTAACCAGCCAGCTAGCTAGCTGGAAGGCAGAATTTACATATACAATGCATCTGGAAAGTATTCACAGTGCATCCCTTTTTCCACATTTTGTTATGTCACAGCCTTATTCCAAAATGGATTAAATTCATTTTGTCCTCAGAATTCTACACACAACACCCCATAATGACAACATGAAAAACGTTTACTTGAGATTTTTGCAAATTTATTAAAAATAAAAAAACTGAGAAAGCACATGTACATAAGTATTCCCAGCCTTTACCATGTACCTCCAAATTGAGCTCAGGTCCATCCTATTTCCCCTGATCATCCTTGAGATGTTTCTGCAGCTTCATTGGAGTCCACCTGTGGTAAATTCAGTTGACTGGACATGATTTGGAAAGGCACACACCTGTCTATAGAAGGTCCCACAGTTGACAGTTCATGTCAGAGCACAAACCAAGCATGAAGTCAAAGGAATTGTCTGTAGACCTCTGAGACAGGATTGTCTCGAGGCACAAATCTGGGGAAGGTTACAGAAAAATTTTTGCTGCTTTGAAGGTCTCAATGAGCACAGTGGCCTCCATTATCTGTAAGTGGAAGAAGTTCAAAACCACCAGGACTCTTCCTAGAGCTGGCTGGCCATCTAAACTGAGCGATCGGTGGAGAAGGGCCTTAGTCAGGGCGGTGACCAAGAACCCGATGGTCGCTCTGTCAGAGCTCAGAGGTTCTCTGTGGAGAGAGGAGGACCTTCCAGAAGGACAACCATCTCTGTAGCAATCCACCAATCAGGCCTGTATGGTAGAGTGGCCAGGCGGAAGCCATTCCTTATGTAAAAGGCACATGGCAGCCCGCCTGGAGTTTGCCAAAAGGCACCTGAAGGACTCTCAGACCATGAGAAACAAAATTCTCTGGTCTGATGAGACAAAGATTGAACTCTTTGGTGTGAATGCCAGGCGTCACGTTTGGAGGAAATCAGGCACCGCTCATCACCAGGCCAATACCATCCCTACAGTGAAGCATGGTGGTGGCAGCATCACGCTGTGGGGGGCAGGAACTGGGAGACTAGTCAGGACAAAGGGAAAGATGACTGCAGCAATGTAAAGAGACATCCTGGATGAAAACCTGCTCCAGAGCGCTCTTGACCTCAGACTGGGGCGACGGTTCATCTTTCAGCAGGACAACGACCCTAAGCACACAGCCAAGATATCAAAGGAGTGGCTTCAGGACAACTCTGTGAATGTCCTTGAGTGGCCCAGACTTGAATCCGATTGAACATCTCTGGAGAGATCTTTAAAATGGCTGTGCACCGACGCTTCCCATCCAACCTGATGGATCTTGAGAGGTGCTGCAAAGAGGAATGGGCGACACTGGCCAAGGATAGGTGTGCCAAGCTTGTGGCATCACATTCAAAAAGACTTGAGGCTGGAATTGCTGCCAAAGGTGCATCGACAAAGTATTGAGCAAAGGCTGTGAATACTTATGTACATGGGATTTCTCAGGTTTTTATTTTAATAAATTTGCAAAACCTCAAGTAAACGTTTTTCACATTGTCATTATGGGGTGTTGTGTGTAGAATTCTGAGGAAAAAAATGAATTTAATACATTTTGGAATAAGGCTGTAACATAACAAAATGTGGAGAAAGTGATGTGCTGTGAATACTTTCCGGATGCACTGTAGATAACACGATGCAATAATTGACTAATTTTATGAAGTAGGCCTAATGTGCTTACCCTGTTTGAAAGACCACCACCCACCACTGGTTTGAATACTTTTTAAAGGCACTGTATGTATTGAGGGATCTTATGGTCAGATTGACAGAAGCCTTAATCATCAATATTTCAGATTTAAATAATGTTTGCAATTCCTGCTCAAAATAGCAAACATTTCACATATTTATATTTTTGACATTACTAATATTCCATCCATCCATTTATTGAATCTGCTTAGTATAATACAGTGTATTAGGGTTAGCAAAGTCAGGATCTATTGTGGTGACAGTAGGCCAAAGCCAGGATGATGACGAAAAGATTGCCCCTACAAGGAAGACCATTCAAACTCTACACTGATGGTGACCAAGCCAACTCTAAACCCACAGCTCTGTAGCTACAGGCAGTGGCCCTGGCCACCATAATGCCACTTCACTAGTGCTTTCAATTGGACTAAAATGAGTGAATTTTTCTGAACTCTGTGCTGGACTGGCTCCTGCTTTTAACTGATCCTGCCAAGATGCACTCTTCTTCTTTACTGTAGCCCTGCATTACATTAGAAAAAATGGAGCAAATGCCTGTGATTGTAATAAATTACTGAGTTTAAATTATTTATGTGTTTAATTTCAAAGGCAGGAAGGGCCATCTCATGGTGGCTCACCTTTGGAAATGTCTGCCCTGGGCCGGCCCTTCCAGGTGGGGATGCTCTATGACTGCCGCACTGACTTCCTCATTCCAGGTGAGTGTACATTCAAGTTCTTATGTTTGGCTTCTCAAAAGAAAACCTGCAGTGGTATTTTGGGATACAAGTTTAATACAAATGACAATATTAATTTTTTTTTTCAATTTTGTTAATTTCACCAGGAATCACTCTGTGGGATTTGGAAAACCTCAAGAAAGATCTCAACATTAAATCACAGAAGAAAACACAATTCAAGATCATCACATCAGACTCCTTGAGTGAGAAAACCTCCGTCTTAAACATGTCAGCTTCCCTTAAAGTGAGCTTCTTGTGTGGCTTGTTTGAAGTCGGTGGCTCTGCCAAGTACCTCAATGACACCAAATCATCCAAACGACAGTCCAGGGTCACCCTGCACTACAGCATGACCACCAGAATGGAGCAGCTCACCATGAGCCACTTAGGGAGGCAGAACGTCGTCTATCCAGAAGTGTTTGAGCAGAAATCAGCCACCCATGTTGTCATCGCTGTATTGTATGGTGCGGGCTTTTTGTATTTGATCAAAACAGCTCTAACAAGAAGAGAGCAAGGAAATCGAAGGAAAATTAGAATTGTTAATTAATAAATTTATTTCAATAGAAAGAAAAGAAGATTTAAAATGACAAGCAAAGATAAGAAAATGGCTGACCATCTTAAATGTACATTCTATGGTGATTTAGTCTTTAATAACAATCCTACCAGCTTCCAGGATGCCATGGAGATATACACCATGTTGCCAACTCAACTTGGCAAACTTGCTGTGCCGGTCCAGGTCTGGTTGTACCCGCTGAAACATCTCGATTCACAGGCTGCTCAGCTTGTACGAGACATCAGTGTGGCACTTGTGTCCAAATCTCAGGAGGTCCTGGAGGAATTAGATGAGCACATCATGAGGTGTAATGACATCACAATGGACAACTTTGTCAATAACTTTTGTGAAATTGGGAAAAATGCAGAACAATTCAAATCAATGCTTAATCAATATAAATGTATTTTCCAAAAGATCTGGCAAGGGTCTTGCCAGCTATCAGAGGGGGTGATACAAATGAGGAACTTCTGGCCAACATTATAAAGAAGAAGGAAGAGTCACCATTTAAGAAGCGTGCTATAATGTCATGGATGGATAAAAGAGAAAAGGAAATCACCATGCTTAGATGTTTCTTTAATCAAATTAAAGAGATTAAAGTTGATATTGTCATAAATAACCTGAATACATTAATTTATGACACTAAAATAGAGAATGTTGTCTGCTTGACTTTCACTTCACTCCATGTGTGTCAGTCATACATGTCAGAAATGGAACGCTATCTTCAGGCTTCTTCTTGGCAGTCCTCATATCATCTGTCAGAGCCAAAAGAAGACTTAATCATCCAGAATTTCAGACAGCATTCCCAGCGTTTCATTGAGTTTGCTGAAATTAACCAGAACAGCAAGACAACAAGATTTCTGGTCCATTGCAAGCATGATGTCGAATATCTTGGGGCAACAATCTATCTTTATAAATGTGGGCATCTCATCAACCGTAACTTTCAGCTTCCATCCAGACCTGAACCTCTTGTGGTTGATTCCCAAACAGAAGACAGTGTAACTCTAAAGTTGAGACCCCAAAGGTTTAACTCTGAAAACTTCATAGCGGAGTACAAGTTATCTGAAGATAAAGAGTGGACGACTGTGAACATACCAGATGAAAATGAACAGGTTACAATTAAAACGTTACGTCCAGCTTCAACTTATCAATTCAGACACAGAGCCGTTTGTCATGCTGGTGTGAGTCAGGCCAGCGATACGATTGAAGAGAGGACACTGCCCGTTAAAACAAATATGCGTATAATTGCAATAAAACAGAAAAGTAAGCAAATTAAAGATGGAAATCCTAAAATTTTCCTTTTGCCTTTGACATCAGAGTTAATTATAAATG